>NW_012028674.1:23006-38391 GCF_000956235.1 Wasmannia auropunctata | reverse complement strand
GAGGAGGGGAGAAGAGGCAGTCGAACAGTGGTAAAGAAAGGCGTATAATATATTTCATTAGTGGGCGACGCTTTCTTCGCCATTATTCGACATATGCTATGCAACGTCACCGTTAACCTTTTGCAATAAAAAGTTCTCTCTCTCTCTCTCTCTCTCTCTCTCTCTCTCTCTCTCTCTCTCTCGATTTGAAACGTTTCAATTTTGGGAGCTCCGCTTAATTCTATTAGACTTTTGTCGTTTACAGTCATTTACACTTCTTGGCTTTACTTAAAATCGATTGACTGTATTTTCGATTACGTTAAACGCAATCATTTGTACAGAATTTATTACTGTTAATAAGAATGATTAAGATAATCGTTTATAGCCAACAAGATAAATATTTATAATTAAAATTAACATTTAACGATATTTTGAAATTCAATTATTGGGAAAGAAGAAACAATGACATAAGCGTTGTCTATTGTCTTTCTGTTTTTCCTTTTCTTCTTCTTTTAAAAAAAAAAATCTATGATATTGTTTACATTTGTTTAATCGATGAATGAGATATTTATATAATAAATTATTTATATACAATACTTATTATACACACGTGTGTCCCTGCATTCTCGTTCAAGAGTTAGCAACGCACTAGGTATAATATATCGAGATAACGGAATATATTTTTCTTGACCTTCGCGTGCGCCGACATTTGCATCTGCCACGCCGCGACTGCGACCGGTGCGGTGGTGGGTTCGACGAAACGAGAGAATAGAAACGAAAGCAATTTACGCGTAAACACACGTCGGCGTGAAAACGTTGAAAAATTCAGCTAAACGCCGTTATCGCGATGGCATATGCACGAAATTAAAATCAGGTCAATCCCACAGTTCTCCGAGCAGACGTACGGTATTTTTGGCTGAGTCATATACGCACATACGTAAATAATAACGTGTGCGTGATATACACATGTGTAAAAGTATATGCGTGCGCTATGGCGTTTGCAACGTGTGCTCGCCTACACACAAGAGCGTTGCACGCTTGCCCGCGGCGTACAACACGCAGCTTGAACAATATGCACCGCGTGCGTCGTCAATTGGTAGGCAAAGTTAATGGATTCCTCTACGTATTGCTCAGCAAATGCGAATTTATTGGCCACGTGCACAATGCGTGAACGCGATTCGTTATAATTCTGTCGGCTGGCCACGAAGGACAGTTGCAAATATGACAGAAAATACAAATTATAGGAGTTGGTAAAATTAGAGGATCTCGGATATTTATGAATCAACTTGAACAAACTTTGCGAATTCTCCAGCATTGTTAACATCTTTAATTTAAATTAATGTTTCTTCTTCTTCTTCTTACCATTTTCTCGATTTGCAGCCTCACAGTATCATTTATTCAAGATCTAATTATATCCGGTGTAGATTAATAAGTTTCATGAATTTCCAAAAAAATGCTCCGCTTGTGTTTCACTTAAAAAAATCTATATAAGATAATTATCCATAATTAGAATTCTGTTAGAGTTTATAATAATATAACGGGTGATTATAAATTAAGTTTAGAGTCTTTAATAAACAAGAGGATATTTTTAACTATACTACATAAAATTAAAATTTTCAAAGAAATATTGCAAAGAAAAGGAAAATGACAAATAACTTGAGAGAAAAATAAGATAGCGAATAAAGAATGAATAAATTTAATTCTTTTATCGTTAAAATTTTCGAATAATTAAAGAATATGATTCACAAGTCTTGCAAATCGATGAATTATATCAACATGAAGGCCGAATTGTTTCAATTTTAAATAACAAGGAAAAGTTATAAGAAATGAAAAGCTCTGTTAGATAAGTCATATAATAGGAAAAGTTTATGCGAGCAGTGATTTAGGTATGTTAGTTGCTAGATTTTTAATAAGTCTTTAATTTATAATACATAAATTGATGTATGTGGTTGAGTATATTATGTAAACTATATTGTTAAATAACTGTGTGGTTGAGTATATTGGAAAGTATAAATCAATTCTTGGCATGTAAGTTGAAGGAAATAAATTATTTTTCTGTTCTATTCTTAATCTACGCTTCTAAAAATTATCTATTTGGTAACGATACGCGAAATATAGAATTTAAGACAATATTTTGATCTTAAATTTCTTCAGAAAATTGATGGAGACTTTACTAAAGTCATTTACAACATAACATTTCGGTTTTCTTTAAAATTCTAACTCAATCAATAGCGTTATAAAATATAACGAAACTTCGAGCGAGACTGAATTTATCGAGTATTACGGCTCAATTATCGGCGAGAATTGAAATACAGTCGCGAGCGTTATGATACTTTACGAGGAGGTTTTTAGCCGGAAGAAATTCGCCGACGAAAGGGTCAAGCGAGACGAATGGGCGCAACAGCGCGGCGATGCATCGCTATTAAATGCAAAGCGTTATAACGGTACGTCCGTAGCCATAGATTTTGGCGAACCTCCGGTTCGCTATAATGCCTGCCGCTTTGCACGTGCGATCGGTGAGCTCCCCGGTAGGGAGCCGCCAGGACTCCGGCTCGCGCAACAACCGTGACAATTGTACGTACAGTACGTATAACTCGTGCAGAAACCCATCCTTACGTCCCCGTTGTGCAATCTGGGGCACAAGTTCCGTAAATGTTTGCCGCATATCCTATTACGGCACAGCATCAAGATTTAAACCAAGGCCGACGGTATTTGCGTGGTTACCGTGTTATGTAAGCTAATCGAGCATGCATACGAGGATCAAACGGGCTGATATCGATTCTATTAAAGTTCATAACGTATTCACGTCGAGATAGCTTCACATAGCACCTTTCCCCATAGCATATCTCCTCTCAAGTTACCCGCGCTTTTTCTCTCGCGATTCACGAAAAAAATCTTGCCCCAATTAGCAAAGAGGTCTCGCGCGCGGTTTTATCAATAGTCTATATAAGTAAGTCTTTTTTCCTCTTACTACAACACGGTTCACATTCTTGATACAATTACTTAGTAATTTCATGGATGAAGGAGAAAATTTGTATCTGACGCGCTATCAAGTTCTACGTCGCGCCCGTTCTTTCGTTCGACCGAAAGAAAGGAGGAACGGCTCGATGAGAGATTGGTAATGATATTCTATATTCATACAAGAACTCCCTACATCCGTGTACGATCTTCCTGGCGCGTTTTGCAAAGGTTGTTAAAAACTCGTTAACTTACGTCTTGTGCGGAGAGGACCCTCGTGGCGGCCTCAACGGGAACGTTTCCGGAATGCGGATGATGATGTTGCGATTCGACTGCATTATCGCGGTTGCAGACGTTCTTGTACCAGGGCAGACCATTCCCGCTGTCTCTGTCGTTTCGATACTTTCGCCACACGTGCCTGATAAACGCATATTAGAAAAACTTATAGCTGGCTGTACGCATTGAAAAAAAAAAACCGAAAAGGAAAAAAAAGGAATAACCGGCCGGCACCGCGGATGGTGAATCTCTTTCGCAATAAGCAAGAATTAGCATACCTGACGCCGAAAGCGATCCCCAAGGCGATGATCAGCGGTAATAACGTCGATATGCATGCAAGCAAAACGGTCTGTATGTCTGAAAAGTTGGCAAGGATACCTGAAATACAATAATCATAAAATTCTTGAAGCGAAAGTACGATAATAACTTGAATCTTTTACTAGCTTGTAATCCCTTCGTATGATTATCCTGTCAAAGCTTAATGCGCGTACAGTGTATCAACGGAAACGGATGTACGTAAATCTATGACGATTATCTCACAACAACGCTGGTATAAATTCTACACACCGGTGGCCGGTGGTATCTCGGTTTATTTCAAATCCTTTTCGCGGCATAACTGGATAAGGACATGACGATTTCTTTATAACAAAAATACTGTCGAACAAGTCAAGAATCTGCTTTCAGTCTGCATTTTATAAATGGAAAAGTTAACAAACCAGTAAACTTTATAAAATAGAAATATTTTTTTTTATACTCGTCTTTCCTCGGGATAAAATCAGTTTTCTCAGTTATAAAATAGAAATATTTTTTTTATATTCGTCTTTCCTCGGGATAAACTCAATTTTCTCAGTTAAACTTTCCGTTGAATTTTCGTCAGATGTAAAAGATTGATTTTATTTAAAAAAATTACGCAAATTTTATTTGAAAATACATATTTTCGTTTAAACTTTTATAGCTCCGCTAGACGATATTTCTCAAGTGATTTTCTAAAAAAACGGCCAACTTCGAAATAGAATCGAGATACTTCAACGGCGACTTTATTGAAAATCCAACGTCTCAACCTTTCGAATGTATATAATTAATTAAAATTCGGACCGTGAAGAGGCGACGCCACCCACTTTGGTTGTCTTTAACGAGAGCCTTACAGCTTTCTTCGCGATACACCGTGCTACTTACTGTGATCGAGCTCGTCCTGCTCGACGAGATACTCCGTCGCGTTGTAGACGCGATGGTGCGGTTTGATGGTAGTGACGGCCGCGGGGTCGCCCGCCATCGCTGCGGACGGATTAGTCGTCTCGGCGTTAAACGCGGCCGCGACCACGTTGGAAGGAAGGAATGTCATCGACGTGAGATTCAGCTTTCCTGCCCCGTCGTACGTTGTACGATTGTCTGCCATCGTTTCTGCCATCTCGCTCGTGCTCGACGATGCATCACCAAGAGATCCAAGCGGCTCAAGCGAATTCGCGCCGATCGGGGAGGATGAGCGCGAAAAATGAAGCTGGACCGGCTGGTTTACGTTACGCGTGCGTTTGGTCTTTCCTTTCCACGATCATTCTGATTCTCCTTACTTTCTTGTCCCTTTTTACATTTTACTGAACACTAATTCAATTCTGAGTCAATCTATTGCATTTAATTCAGTTTTCCTCTCTTTCTCTCTTTCTCGTTTCAATGATGAAAACAGTTGCGAAAGACACGCAGAAATTGCTCGCCGATAGATCAATGTATCGGAAACATAGAAGCCTTACATTTTCACGTACGTATGTGTATATATATGTACATATACAAACAATTGCCTACGCATGTCATTTCAACAGGTTTACACGAATAGAGTACTAGACTATTGATGCGGTATGAGATCGTCGTTTTATCACCTTTGTCTTAAACGGTAGTAATATCAAATGTCATGTTAAAAACATGACGATAAAGAGGATAAATTTGTCCCGAATCTTTCCTCACATTGTCAAGCGTAAATTTCTGTCGCTTGTCTTGCTTCGGCTGTCAAATAATACGTTGAAAAAAGTAGCGGCTTACAAATCACATTTGGGAAAAATTACGAAATGACAATCTTCTTCATCTGCAGCATTTACTCGATCCTCTTTTCCTCGTCTTTATCGTTTGCCTTTTCACTATTCGCATGGCCGTCTGTCGTGAAATTTATTCTTCTCTTTCTGGCTGTGAATCTGGATGCGTTACTGCAACAAATTTTGTTTCTAGTTAATTAAAAGTATGATCTGAGACTTATAATACAATATTTGTCATGTATTTGTATTTAATTTTTTAACCGCGCAAAACGCTTAAACGCGCAAAACGATATGATTTCTTTGTCCTGCCCTGAAGATATTATATACGGTCAATAAATAAATTAAAGCTTCAAGTTTAATTAACTTTGAGTCAACTCTTTAATAGAACTCTAGCTCAGAGTTTAATCGTCGAGCTATCTAACATTTTGGTCAACTATAAAGTTAGGATTTAATCGTCTCTCTCTCTCTCTCTCTCACTGGAGGATCTTTTGCCCAAAGAGGGGCCGTGCACGAGCGATCTAAAGAGGTCATCATCAAATTTTACGGGAAATCTCGGAGCATATTGCATGGGAAGATAGGCGCTTTAAGATTCTGTAGTACTGTAAGCGTCTTATGTAGGCTGTAAACCCGCGATTATGCCAGTGCCGATATACATACGCAAGCGAGAACCACCCAGGCGACCGACGGGGCAGCCGCCGCCGCCGCCGCCGCCGTCGTCGTCGGGCGATGGATATTCGATGTACTCGATACGCTATGTAGCGCGCATAATGCCGCTGCGTGCCGCGATATATGCACATCGTGGCCTGTTTGACGGACCTCGCTTCGGTCTCGCAAAGTGCACCGTAGTAGCGCGCCGCGCCGGCAGCATTCTATGCAACGGGGGCAAGGTATGCGGGGATAAAGTTCAATCTGGCGTTAAGTGTGCCTGCTACATCGGGGGACTCGTGACATCGCGGATTAAGCCCTATTCGGGACTGCGGTGTATAAAGTAAAAATCGCACGACTCTCTCGTGTGCGCGCGCGCAACCCCATAGTGCTCTCAGATACTCGGTATATAATAATTGCGAATAATCGCGCTAATTCTATTCCCGTAAATGCGCTGTAAACTGCTGTATATGCAGGTTACTTAATTATTAAAGCGCAACACGTAAACAATTTTTGACCGGCGAAATGCTCAATATTAATATTGATAAATTTTTAATTATTGATTGGAATATTTTATACTGCACATGGTTACTTAATTATAAGAGCGCAATACGTATTTAATCGTAATACAATTTTGACTTGTGATATGAAATACTTAAATATTAATATTGCCAAATTTTTAGCGGAATATTTTATCGGTCAAAATGCTTATATTATACTTCTGTATTTTTGTGTTTTTAGCAGTCTTTAAAACACCCTAGCGCGAAGTTAAGCAATTGATGTAAAAAAATACCATATAAAAGAAATGCTATAGGAAAATAAACAATTTCGCTATAAGGAAATACATAAATTTGGTGAGGATACGTGTGCGTATTTCGGGCATGATATTGATTCTCAAGCATTTAGAACTCTATAAAATTCTTTCGCTGCTTTTGTATCTATCTTCGTTCGAATCTTCGTTATAAATATATCTTCGTTCGATGTTCACATAATATTAATACAAGTCTGCTGCTCTCGGAAATTTCGATAAAAAAAATTGTCTCATAAGTCCACGGAGGATGCCGCAGAATTACGTAAGTTTTCCGGGATTCTATTTCGCGGCAGATTGCGTTCTAGAGATGGGTGGAACAGCGCGGTGCAGGCGAATAGTCCGGATCATAAGTCAGCTTCTCCTTCCGCGGATGACGATCCCATCTTCTGGCGCGGCGGTCGTTTCTCATACGCTTCGCCTGCATCGGTGCAATGTCCGATGAAAAAGGGGGAATGGGAGAGGAGGGAAGAGGAGAAGAGGAGGAGGAGGAGGAGGAGGAGGAAGAGGAGGAGGAGGCTGCAAGGTCCAGGACCGCAGTTTGGGTGAAGCTGTTCAAGGCGTCACGGGGACTCTCTTCTAGATTCTTCTGTTTTTAACCCTCAACCGGCTGTGAGGCATCCGCAACAGGCGATCGTGTCATTAAAATATTTATGTTGGAATCCAAATTGCTTGGTACAATTATCTTGGCTAGTTGAAAATTGAATGGCTTTATACGCTTACATATGCATTTTTCATTCGTTACCCACGTACTATTATGCAATTGGCATTGCAACTCCAACTAGGTGTTACAACTTTTATCTTGATGGCAAGCGTAACAACGAAAAAAGTGTAAAATAAAAATTAAAAAAAAAAAAATAAACCAAGACTTTTATTAATTACTCTTTTTTCCGACTCTCTCTTTCTCTCTCTGCAGGTGTACCTTAATTAATAAAATTGCATAATATATATACAAATTATGCTATAGAGAACTATGTTATTCTATTTTTGTATAATTTTAATATTCCCTTTTAAAACCTTTTAAATTCTTTGGTTTTATTAATTTAAAAATTCAAATTATACAAAATTTTTATAATTTACTAAAAATTAACTATTATTATATAATTTTCTTTACATTACTATACAAATTTAGCAAATTTTTAAGGCAAAAATTTAAACAAACAATTTTATGTTTTACATAAATTGTTTTTTTTTTAAGAAAATTGGTTTTATGGACTTGTATATTTTTCACTTGTACTTTATTTCTACTTTTCTTCAAAAATACATAATCAGTGATATAAATTAGAGTAATAATAAAATTAATAGAACATTAATAGCAACATTTTTTTATTTTTGAGAAAATATCTGTTTAATAATTTTTTCCGAAATTTATCTTTATAATTATCTTTATCATAGTTGCGTTCTAAATTTTTTAAAAACATGCTATGTTTTTAAATAATTATTTTCTATCATTTGACATTTTAAATGCTGATTTAAATATAATATTAAAAATAATTTAAACCAAAATAATTTAAAAACCAATATTTTGACAATTTAGAATTAGTTTTAATGCTTTTCCCAATTCATCCATACATTTTCTATCAAGTATATAACTGAAACAAAACCACATGTAAATTCATGCAAAATGCGATGCAACAAAATATATTTACATTAATTGACCGCCATGAACTTTTACTTAGAATCAATCGCTGCTTAATGATGATTACATAAGCTAGGACTCCCGTACAAGCGTCATAATCAGAAGACTTTTTAAGTTTATTCGCTGCATTGCTCCCGTGTCTGACCTTAGAAAGTAGCCAGCCTTTGAACTTATATCTATTGAACGATACGCGCCGCGCGGTTCCATTTTTTTTTCACGTAACATCCAGTGACCTTTAGAGGGATGTTGAAAACGAGCATCGGAAACGCGTACAGGGAAACCGGGGTGCAATTAGAGCTCTACTTCCTCCCAATCGGAACATTGACTGTTCGATTGTCGCACGGAGGTGTCGGTCGACGAGGATTTCATTTATGCGACTACATACCAATTACAGTTTCCATTTTCCGACACGGAGCGATGCATTTGGATCGGTGCACAAGAGCGAGGGACGAGCGAACTCGCGAGGAATCGAGATCCGGGGCCACGATAACGATAGCACCGGGCCACAGGCGTCCCGGCGTACCCGGGGAACAACGAGACACGGGTGCACACACACCTCCGATCGAGCCGCGGTGGACTTGACACGGGTCGCGAAAGGGAGGCTGCGAAACTGCGAGATGAAAGCGGAGCGCAACCCCCGGTGCGCGCGCGCAGCATCCCCGGAAGCAGCCCGGCTAGATCGAGGGGTAGCCCTCGGGACCGCTTATTCGCGACTCCTCGAGTCGGCATCGAGATACCCATATCCGTGTCTCTATATTTCCTTGGCCCGTCTTCTAAATGCCTCGTATAAAATTTAAGATCAAAATGAAATACGTTGTTTAAATAAATAAAATGTCTAAAACTTTTTTTCTCTGTACATTTAAAGTTAAATTTAATCTTTAATTTTTTTTAATAATGATTTTTAAGAACGAGCTTACATTTATTATTATTATTATTATTATTATTTAAAAATTAAAAAAAATTGATGTTGTTAGTAATAATTTTAAATTAATGTTACTCAAAGTAACGTCGTAAAACTTTATTTATATGTTATTCTAAAATATATGTAAACATATATTTTTTGAGATAAAAATTATCGACAAGTATTTTATTCTATTTGTAGTTATATATTGTATTTTATTATTTGTACTCTATTATACACATATACAAATTCAATTTATACATATAATGTATTATTTGTTATACGGTAGTTAATTTTAATGTCACCACCTAAATATTTTTTTCCTATAACATCTTTTACAAAAAAATGTTTCAGACAAAAAGGTCTCTTATATGGCCTGAAGAGAAACAAATATGATAAAATCAATTTTCCAAAGTTATATATAGTAAAGTTATTGTAATTTTTAAAAATAAAATTATATAATTATTTTTACACAATATAACATAATTATTCTGCATATAAAAGTATTAAAGTAAAGTTATTAAAAAAATCATATATGTATATCAATAATTTAAGAGATAGTTTACGTTTTATTTGACATATTTTGACATAAAATATAAAATATTTTGTAAACATTTTTCGATAACCATATCTTAATACTTTAATACACAGAATAATGAGATGAATCAATTGCTGTAAAGAGAACTAGTTGCTTTTCAAAAAACATGTGTACCTAACTGCATATTACAAATTGTAATTTAAACAAAAATAACTATGTCCACTGTTAAGGATGATAGCTTATACTCGCTTACATTTCTATTAAAGTTTCAGTTTTCCTTATTTTCAATTTATTTCTAAAAGCACAAGTAGTACCACATATGCCATTCACATAAAGTTGGTCAAAACTTCAATTAAAATCCCCGATAACTTTTGATGTCTAGGAAAAATGAATGACAATTAATGACATTTTCTTATTATTATTCTTATAAACTGGAAGTAATATAAAAAAAAAGTTTAAGCAGAAATTGTTTATTTTTAAAAAACTTATCCAACGATACCTCACTCGACCTATGTTCCTTAAAATTTCAAACTCGATCCAGATTTATCCTACTTTCAGTAATTTTCGAAAAACCAAAATATATCACTATTAGACAGTTCGGATAGACAGATAGTTGAGATAAGTCAGATAGGTAATGAAGATTTTTTTCCAACTTCCGACTATTTCCACCCATTTCCGAGAAAAAAGGTGATATGGATAGTCTGAAACAATACATGTATACATATGCGAGATGTGAAACATAATATACATTTCTCTGATCAAAATGTTAAACTGTTCATTTGTATTATTTTTGTTTTTTATTTAATATAGGAAATTTTTTAAAGAAATATACAAATATTATAAATGAGTTATAGAACGCTTGAACTTTATAATATTATTTTTGCTAAAGAAAACGTTTTTATTTCTTATATACACATATAAAATATTTTATTTACAATATTTTATATTAAAAATATATTTATTAAATTTACGTTTTCCTTGCGGAGCATACACTAGCATATACGTATTTCAAAGTATTTCTAAATTTACGCTGACAGTTATAAAAAGTTAAGGTTCTCGTTCAAATTCATTAAGGAGAAGAACTCTAACTGTCTTCATGGCAATTCGCGAACGAGAGAAAGTGCACTGGCGCCCGATCTCTAGAAAACATTCTGTGTCGGCAATCGCACAATTAGTAAAATAGAGCTCTCGTTTTGAGCCGGAATCAGACCTGTAATCAGATTCAGACTCATGCGGAATCACACTTTTTATATTAAAATATATGTATTATATGTAAGTATTATATGTAAGAGAAAGACGAAGCTTAGGATAAAATCCTTTAAATTGATCTTATTGGCTTATCTATAGTTTTTTAGCTGTAATTTCTTAAACTCCTTGATAAAAAATTTTCTTAGAATTCTTCAAATTTTTTTTTAGAATTTTATTATAAACTTTGTAACTTTTTAAAAAATTTTCTAGATTTTTTACTACAAATTAAAACACTTTTCAGAAATGTTTTGAGAAAGTCTATATTTTTCTATCATTTGTATATTCTTTATATGTATGGTATATGTAATTTCTGAAAAATATTTTAAGATCTCTCATTCTATAATTTCCGAAGAACATCTTAATAAAATTAAAAGAAATTTAGGGTATTTTTTTTTAGAAAACTTCATAAATTTTTAAAATATGAAATATTAATTAGGAAAGAATTTTTTTCACTATAGGTCGTATTAATTATAATTATAATTTTTGTTCAAATTTTCAATCTTTGCGAATACAACTTTCTTCTCAATTTGGAAAAAGGCCCACCAATCTCACAATACGGAGCGACTACGTCGAGATTGAATCCGAGATCTGACGATTACGCGCGAGTCGACCGCTCCTACACGAAATCACGCGTAAAGTAAACCTGCGCGGGACCGCGACGTCCGCGACTCGAAATCCGGGCTGCTGGTGACATCTACCGGTGCGCTGCGCGAGATCACTATCGAACTCATACGCCACCGGACCGGAGCGGAGAAGACCCGGGTGCTCCGCTCCGCTCTTCGTACGATACACAAGAAATCGCAGGATGGCACGCGGATAGTCGAGGACACTTTTTACATTTATTTATATTTTTCGCGGACGCGCGCTCTCGCGAGACAATTGCGATGGCGTCGACTTACATCAAGGACGAGACGGGTAAGGATCAAACACGCTCGCTACGTCGCCGGGCGAGCGTACCCGCGCCGGAGTTACGCGCCGGCTCTAACCTCAGTCGTGTGTAAACAAGTGTAAAACGATCAGTTTCGCGTAATAATAGACCGCTCTTTCTCTCACGTGCTATAGTTAGACGGTCTACCTCATGGGCTTTTCACGTGTCCCGAACGCCGCGGCGTGTCCCCAGACTTTGATCATCCCACTAGAATTTTCGTACTAATTGCGTCGACCGCATACAGTGCGATTATTTTTTTCTTAAATTGAATGCACAATACTTGAAATGTTCTCGCGGTTATAAATGCTAACGCGCTAATATTTTGCTAGTCGAGATTTTCATGAATGGTTATTATTTTAGGTACGTTTATCCCAGCGAGCCAACGACCTGACGGTACGTGGCGGAAGCAACGACGTGTGAAAGATGGATATATTCCTCAGGAAGAGGTTCCACTGTGAGTAATCGCAATGTGTTCTTTGATATCTTAATATCACACTTACCGACTTTGTTTTTCACTTCTTCCAATTGCTCTGTTATTTTGTTTCGCAGGTACGAAAGTAAAGGAAAGCAATTGGTAAAGAAGCCTTTATACCCTGTGGGCGCCAGTCCAGAATTTATAGCGGAACATAAAGCCAAGCTGGAGGCTCTGGCGGCGAAAAACAAAGTGATACCCGGTACGCAAGCGAAAGCCCAAGAGGGATCTAAGAAGAAGAAGAAGAAGAACAAGTCTAAAGCCTGTCTCGAGCCTGTTGCCGAGGGGTTGTCCAAAATCACGATCTCAGAGCCCGAATTCCACAAGGAAGTTCCAACTCACGGTGACAAGCCGCTGTCTACTGTAAAACAAACTGCAACAAATAATGCAATTAAGGACAATTTAAACATCGTGCAGAAAACGACAGCCGATCCGCAGAAGAGATTAAAAAATCTTCGCAAAAAAATTAGGGAAATAGAAGTGTTAGAGGATAAAATCAAAACTGGTGCTCTGAAAAATCCCGATAAAGAGATCCTTGACAAAGTCGGACGGAAAACGGAGATCTCCAAGGAAATAAAACGATTAGAGGCTGCTTTATAGATTATACCTAATTGAAACTTTCACACGAAATTTGCCAGTGCCATTGAAAAATGGTGTGACATTGTAAAATTTGATTGATAACTATTCTATTATATAGCAAGAGAAAATCTTTATTCCTTTCGACAGTTACATTGCAGTTTTAATATTGCATCTTATATCAATTTTTTATTTACTCACAGTGTGGTAGTTGATAATACTGATACATATATTTATGTATACGGCGATATTATTGATTATCGACGATTCTAATACTTGATCAAAAACTTATACATGCATCTATATATACATATATGTATATAAGAGAACTTACGAGAAAGTTTTAATAAAAGACGAATGGAATTTTCATTAAGTGAATTATATCCTCTGCACGTCATAATTTAAATCAGTTAAAAAAAAGAAGATAAAATAACAGTTTTAGATGGATTTATATTAGCAGTCAGGATGATAAGAAATATGTGTAGACATCTGTGAGAGTGTTTTAATGAGAATTATTATGCATTTAATGTGATACGATAAACGATCGATTTATAATATTTATAGCGAATAAACTCAAAATTATATAAATATTATTGTGTTTTTGTGAGGAAGAAATTAATGTTTTCAACATTATTATTACATAAGATTTTGTTAATAGTAATTTTATTATATCAATAAAGTATTGTATCATAATTATAAATCATCTTATGTAATTAATTTCTATATGAAATATTCGATGTTGCTCGCCCTGTCGATTTAAATATGTACTCCATTAATATTATTTCATTAATAATGTTATGGAATTAAACACTATTTACAATTAAACTTGATTACTCGTTTATTACTTTTACAAGAATAATTGATTATTAAATATGAAAGTAAATTTGCGAATCAGTAAAGTACCGTAACATAAAACACGATTTACATTTTGAATAAATATGAATCAAATATTAAGTCTTTGCAAATGGTATGTGCTAACGGTAATATCGTAACACGACGTAACATTATTAACATTTTAATTACCGTATCTAACTTAAAAACATCAAATTTTGATTACTCTTTTTATCACTCTTTATTTTTAAAAAATCATTTTAATAGCTACAGTTTAAGCTAATAAAAATGACATTAACGGCACTTGGTGTTACCAAGCGATATAGAAAAAAGAAGAAAATTATATACAATTGCACACAATTTTGATAAAACATCAATCTAAAATTTTTTTTAACGCGTTTATACAGTAAAAGTATACAAAAGCAGCATGATATTTCCATTGTTATTTTCTGATTTTCAATTTATTATAAAAAAAAACGTATGGACATTAGAAAGCCTTCTTATATTTAGATAAAAATAGACAAAAAAATATTGATAGCGTTACTACTAGTTTAAGACGTTTATATATAATTAGTAGGATCAAATACTACTCTAAAAATAGGTAAAAAGTAATTTTAAGATAATTAAAGTCAAGGAAAGAACAGGAAACATATATGTTCATAGTCATGCTATAAATTTATGCCTTAAATTTATAATATGTAGATCTTTTTAAACACAATGTGTTTCATATTATCTTAATATCTTATTTGTATGGTATTATATGTTTCTAAAGATCGTTTAGCAAATTCGAATTATGGTGAGATTTCGCTAATACTCGGAATTATAGATGCCACTAATGATAACTGCTCCGATCACTTTTCGAATCGATTAGAATTCACTTTTCGCTCAGACACAAATACAAAACGTCCTCTAATATTAAGTTTTCTATGGTAAAACATTTATATTATCAAATTGGACTCGTGTCGATTAACTGTCTTACAAGTATCCGCGATTCAATTAATAAGAATTGATAGAGATTTATTTCTGCCGCGTCGCTTGTGTAATTTCCGAGATCTATACACAACTATCAAATATCATTTTTGGTTCTTTAAAATTAAAATAGTTTTTAGATATCCAACAAATATAAACATATATCTTTCATCCAACAAATATAAATATATATTTGGATATATATTGTAGCGATTGCATCGCCACTACCCCGAATCGTTAACCGGCGAAAAAGATTAAAAATCCAGCGAGCAAACGAAAAAAATAAAATTCCGTCGTTACGTAAAGGCATAAGTCGTAAACAAGTATAAAAACCGGGCCTATAACAAACACGATGACTAATAAACACGATGACAAGCGAGGACAGAAGCGATAGATTGAGCGACTGCGGTCAACGAGAAGCCGGGACTTGTCCGGCTGTCTCCGTGTAGACTAGACGTGCGTTCTCGGTATCTCGCTTCCTGGAATAAAGCACTTTTCTTGATTTAAATTCTAAAAGACTCTGTTTCTCGATTCCTACCGATTTCTAAATTTCTACCGATCCTTCATCCGCCCACAAAACGTTACTCGATTTACGA
>NW_012028674.1:17760-22042 GCF_000956235.1 Wasmannia auropunctata | reverse complement strand
TTCGTTATAAGTACCTACTGATCCTAAAAGAAAAGCACAAATGAAATTTTATTCTTAAAAAAACATTACTATGTATATAGTAATTTACTTGGGATGATTTGAGCTAAGGAACTTCTTCAAGTGCAACGCAACATCGTCATTAGCAATCTTGTCGCTTAACAGCTATTTTAAACTTAAAGAGGAAGTCGGATATCCAACGATCTTCTCTGCCTCGGACATAGTTTTATTCCAATCCGTTTTTTTATCTATTGCAATCTTGTTCTCTTGATTAACATTACTAAAGTGAAATCTACCTCGCGCGGAAATACAGTCTACCCTCTGACAATGAGCTTGAATAATCTTGTGCGACTTCCACCGAAACGTAGTTATAGGATTATTACTTCCTCGCTCCAAATTCTGAACACAGTTGTGTCTGCTAACATCGTCTAGCTTACTTCTGAAATTATATATTATAAATAATTTTTAGAATTCTAGAATTCAAGAAAAATATTATATTAATTTATCAAAAAGATTCAGGATTATATAGTGAATTCGCATCCATTGAGAAAATGATTATTGGTTAAAAAGACAAATTAATGTCTAATTATAAAATGCTTGTTGTAAAATATAGATGTAGAATCGAAAATTTGATTGATAAAACATTTCTGTGCGAAATTTCCCGGCGTGAAGATGAGGTGATATTTTTCGCAATACATTCTTTACAGATTTGAGGGAAGGGGATTCTTATAGATGCTTACTAGCATCAAAAATATTAAACTGTTTGACAATTTAATTCGTCACAATGAAATCTGGCCTCATGTAAAAACTGTGTTTTAAGACCGACAATATATGTGGCGCGCAGTTGGTATGTGGATTGATATTGTAACAGGAAAAATTATTACACATCAAGATCCGTGTCGGCTCGCAATGGCACTAATGGAGCTATTTATGATTTTTGTGTCATTTAAATTAGACGACTATAAAACATTTTTTTAAACGTTTTATTTAGACAGTTATATTAAATATCTGAAATTATTTTTACACAAAATTATACTGTAAAATTACATTTTATTTCGCAGACAACATGCTTAACTAAAAGTATCATAAAATGTCTTACAGACTTCAAAACATCTTATACTGTATATGAAAGATGTTTAAATGCGATTTTATTTTTTTAGGCTACGGTCTAATTACTCTAATTCACGCTCACAATGCTGTTGAAATTATTTCATTCTTATTTATCTAACATTAAAGAAAAACAAATTATGCTCACGAGTGCTGTGAGCGTAAATCGAACTGAGGCCTTAGACATCTTATGTTCAACTTTTGAACGTGCGTCCTGTTTTTTCTTTTTGTCCAGGAATCCAATTTTGGGGATTCGTCTTCAAGGCATTATTTAATTATAATTTCATTAGAACTTGAAAGAAATTTCCTAATTTTAAAATAAAATTAGTGAACTCCCGAAATTGTCAAATAATAAAAAAAGAAAGAAACAATAAGGCTAATGAGAGTTATAGCGCGGTAAGTAAAGCGCAAAACAATTTGGTAGTGTTATAAATTGTTTAATTAAATACTTGTTGATCCATGGACGTTTCGATTCAATTTTAAATCATCCTCAGCAATTAATGGAAAAATTGATCTTGACGCTTTCGGGATAATGAGTGAGCGTAATTTCTTAAAGTAGTGACTTGCCCTCAATATAATGCTGTATCGTTGATGCTTGGTTGATAATTCCAGTAATAACAACTTGTCGAAACATTTGTCAGGCTGTATAAAAACGACACAACACCAGTTGTGAGAGCACTTCTAAAATAGATTAAAGAGACGATAAAGGACAACTTATCTAAAGTTCAGAAACGTAAGACTTAATAATTAAATATAAGAAATCAATCGCACTTTGCAAGTCAGTTGAACGGAAAGCGACATGTCAACCATGTAACAGAGTCAAAAGTAAAATGATAACGGAACGCTAAATAGAATACAAAGATTTAGGTTGTCGTAGGTCAAGCATTATTTGTCAAAATCAAAGACATAAATAACTAGATATTCGTTGCTCTTTAGCACAATAGGAATTCTGTTTATAACAAGTTGAGTACCGATGAATAAACGTAATGTATAAAAATTCCGTATCTGACTGTAGATTCAGACTATTTTTTTGCATTTGAATATGCAGCACCTCTGAAGTTAAACGCTTGCTATAATACATCTCCTTGTCCATTATTTTGACAATCCATCTTCCCAATCCATCTGGTGATTGTGATTCATTCTATGTTCTGAAATGACAGAAAGATTTTGTGTGTTCCTTTTTATATTCTGAGATTTTGATGGTAATCAATTGTCTGCGGGTTTGTTCGTCATAGGACGCATCACAATCTTTACATGTTATTTTATATATCACATTTTTATTTGATGTGATCGGGAGAGTATTCTTCTGTGCTTTTATAATGTTGTTTAATTTGCGTAGACTAAAAAAACGACAATTTTACATTTAGATCTCTTTGAACTTATCCAACACAGAAGGAACGTACGGAACTACGAATCATGATAGTTTTATATTGTCGTCTACCGTGTTCGTTAAGATATTTTGCCTACCGGTTTTTTGATTACATAACGATTTGAGGCGCGCATTAATTGTGTTAAAAATAAAATCCAGAGGAAAGTCATTGTAATAAAAAATTGTTATGTATTTTGTGTCAGATAAATTTAAAAAGATTACTGGAGATCTAAATGTAAAATTGTTGTTTTTTAGTTTTCACAAATTAAACAACTAAATAATTTTTTCAGATTTTTATTAGTATTATGAGTACACTTTTATACTATTTCCTTGTATTTTTAATATACTTTGCCAGAATGTTACATGAGTTTGCATAATTGCTAAAGTACAATGATTAATTACTATAAATAATAATTTTCATAAAATTATCACTTTATACATATATGAGGTGTGATCAAAAAATACGGTGAATGTTGAAATAAAAAGAAATCTGTTACATTAAAAGACAAGTTACAATAGTTTTCTTGAAAATATTTCCTCTTGCTTCTGGTACACTTATCTTATCGTTCTTGTCATTTGCTAATTAAAGCAGTACTGGAAGTCTTCTTTCATAAATATCTTTGCGCTGTCGTGGCTGCCTCGAGACGTGTCTCGAATTAATTTAAAACATTTACAATAAACTAGTTATTAGAGCGTTTATGAAATGAAGAATGTGCGTAGAAAAAGACCTGAGAAAAATAAATGGTTTTATATCCTGCATTATGACAACGTTCCGTACCACACATTGCTTCGAATACGGCTATTTCTGTTAAATAAAAACATTACGAGATTCAATCAATCCATAATTAAAATTTTCAAAGACTTTTATTTGGAATAAAACATTGATTGAAATATTCAACAATACGGTACAGTTTAACATACCAAGAAATGAATATTTCAATTTCAAGTGTGTAAAAATGATCTCATTCGTAAAAATTTACACATTTAAATGTGTTGAAGTACTTTTTACACATCTTTAATTTGTAGTGAATGTATTTTGAAATTAAGAAATAATATGATAAATAATTATACACTAATGAATCATTTTTTTAAGTATTAAGACTTATCATAGAAATTCGGAAATTATTTTTGAAATCGTGAAGTCTTATCAAATTGCGATTACACCGTTTCAAAGCTATTTGTAGAGAAGATTTTGATAAATTAAATGTTAACGACATTCTCAATTTCTTAACTTAAATTTCTTTTAATCTTTTATTGCCATCATACATATATCCTCATTTCGACGATATAAGCCTATCTAGAATGAATTCCTTGATTACACTTTATTCTGACAATAAGAATTGAAGTTTGTAAATAATCGAATAAATGTTTTAGTTCTAAATGCATTACAATTGATACAAGAATTTACGACTGCGTTGATGGAACGAACAAAAAATCATACAGAAAGAAACATTGAAATAACATTACAAAGCGCTAATTTCTACAAAAAAGTTTACAGTTTTTTATTTACACATTTTCCTCGCGAACATGGTAGAGAGGAATAAGATATTTCTTTATGATTTTATGCTCATTGTCAGTAGAAGTATTGGATTGGCAAATAAGTTCGTTCGATTTTTGCTTCAGTGTAGGTTTATTCCGATTTAGGGGAGACCGGGTTGGTAGTAGTTGATACATGAGGCACGTTGATACATTCAAAATTGCTGCAAAATGACAAATGGTAATATTATATAAAAAATATAGTATTTCCGCAAAAACATTGCAGTCATGCTGCAATAAGATATTTTGGACCGAATAGCATATTTTTAGAAA
>NW_012028674.1:16567-17740 GCF_000956235.1 Wasmannia auropunctata | reverse complement strand
ATAACGCCATAGCATCTGTATATGGTTTCGTTGCGTTCTTTGACTTGATTAATGTAACATTGCGACACATAGCTCAATGTCCACCCCATGTGTTAATAAATATAGTACACGCGTGGCAGAGCTGCTATCCTGTGAGGATGCAATCGATAAACTTTATCAACGCACCGACAATTGTCGATGGTATTGTCAGGATTATGAAATCTTTCATGACAGAGAAGATAAAGAACAGATTTCACGTTTACTCACACATGTCGCTCAGCTGTTTTAAGGATGTTCCAGCAGATATCTTGCCAATTGAGTATGGCGGCACTGATGACACAATTCAGGAATTAACTGGTAATAGTAAAAAGTATTGGCGAAGAAAAACTAAACTTTTGACAGCAATCATTTAAATAATCAATAATAATAGAAATCACCGAATTAAAAAAATGTATATGAGAATTACTGGTTTGACTTGCGTAATACTTAATTCAATACAAATAGTATAAATATTTATTTTTGCAGATTATTGGATGAAATTGGTCGAAAAGAATCGCGACTGGATTATGAGTAATGAGAATAACGAGATCGAATACACTACATACCTATAATGTTTTGGAGCAATGGATTAAAAATCGGTAACAAATATTTGCTTTTAAGACATTGTTAAATGTATTTATTATAATATTACCGTAATATAAGTCGAATTTTGTTTGTTTTATGAGTTTTGGAGGGAAATAATCAGGGAATGGAAAGTTACTTTCTAAATGTAGTTACTTTCTAAAAGTAACTAATTATCATTAATTGTTACTCAATACGAAAAAATCTTTCCCACACGAAAAGATTGATCCGTACTATCCTAGTTATGTGCTTAGTAAACGTACGGATACATGACGGATATACACATACAGCTACACATACAAATACACACTTTTGATTATGTTGTTGCATTTCTCGACTTTGATTACACATACTAATTTCTTATAAAATACATACTTTTGACTTCAAGATTGTTTCAATGCCTCTCCTGTCTACAAAATACATAAGATATTGGCCGTGTGACTTTCGTCCAAAACTAAAAAAAAAAATTCTTTTTCTTTTTAAGTATTGACTTCGTATCGATCGGTTTAATTTTAATTTGTAACACTAGATCTCCTTTGACGATTAATAATTTATTTTGTGGCGTCTTATTTA
>NW_012028674.1:14030-16547 GCF_000956235.1 Wasmannia auropunctata | reverse complement strand
TATGTTGTTACAGTGTTTACTATTGTTTTCAACCGAAACAAATTTAAAATAATGTTAGATTTCTGTAGTCTTTCCTTAGTGCAATCTTATATTTATATTTTTTTCCACTGTGATTTATGTAAGAGAAAGACTGATAAACATTTATGTTTATATCATTAATGTTACATTAATGTGTATATTCTATTTGAAAATTATAAATAAAGTTATGTTATACACAATTTTTTTTATTTCCTTCAATTAAATGCGTCATATTTTGAAATCTGGATATGTAACGACTAATTCTAATAGTAATTATAACAATTGACCCCGCATATGGGGCCGATTGTTACAAGTTGCATCACTTTACATTTTTCATTAATACAACAAAATTAATTATATTATTAAATTATAAAAATAATTTCTATATGTTGTTGAAGCATGTGGCTATTGAAAAATATCTTTGCGGTATTTATTACATTTATTAGTTACATGTAAAAAAATCATGAAAAAAAACTGTATCAACCAGCCCCGGTCTCACCTTCTCTTTTTTTTCTTGGCGCTATTGCACAACTCGAATGTGCGTTTGTTTTATACAACCTGTCTGTGAATTTTGGTGTTGGTAACTTCAGTATTGTTGCGTGCTGCGTAGCTGTGAAAATAGAAATAAATGTGCATTATTGTCATATTATGCTCTATTAAAAAAAACAAACGGTCTTCAGAGGCTTATAAAAATGCCATGTATACGGGGATGATGCTTTAATAAAGCGCACATGCCGAAAGTATAGTTGGTTAAATTCTGTTCTAGAGATTTCGACATGAATGATGCGCCCCGCTCCGATCGCCCTATCTAGATTGATTCAAGTTCTGGCCTTGGTTAATTTATGCGGCACTTAAACATTAAGTCGAGAAACGTATGCCAATTGGCGAAAAAGGATTTTAGCTTGACAAAATATGTCAAGATTATATGATTATTGGAGGTTGTTCTTCTTTTTTTCAATAAAAACAACTTTCAAAAAGAACAACTTGTTGACTGACGACAACAATTTTCAAAAAGACTTATAATGGCCTTGATTTTGATACATGTTGTCAAGATCATGATCCTGAACAACATTCAAAAGGTTTTAACCATTGCTCGGACACCTTGGATAATGCATAGACATATAAGATAGACTCCACATTATATAGCTATATATACGCGTCCATGCCATTGCGAGACAGAAAATTGCAAGGTTCCTTATCCTTCTCTACGCTGATCGGATGCGTAATACGATCTAATCATTTGACAACCAGTGGACAGGATGGACAGGTAGAGAAGGACAGGGAACCTCATTATTTTCTCTCTCTTTCTTTCTTATACAATGTAGCATGGATATGCCCCTTCCACCGGAAAATCCAGCCGATGTGGAGTTTATCTTACATGCTATGGGATAATGCTAAGGCCAGCGGTACTGTCACTTTCAAGCCTTATAACTTGAAAAGTGCTCAATGAAAAAATATTTTATTATAGTGTTTTGAAAAGCTCTCGAGATAAGCTACAAGAATATGCAAAAATAAAAAATGGGGGATTTTATTTAAAATTTTTTAGGTTGGGCCCCCCTGGAGAGTGGAGCAGCACGTCGAGGAGGCAACATCCTCAATCTTCTTAAAAGAGTAGCCTCTCGAAACGGTTAAATACGCATTTTGCAATGTTTCATAACTTTGAATCGTTTTCAAAATATAAAGGTCGTAAGAAACTTTGTGGACACTTTGTATACTAGAATATATGTATCACGAACTGAGGTCGTGATTCTTATATCAAGATTTTTATATGTTTTTGGACGGAACAGGTTTGATCGTTCTGAGAGCGATTAATAATGCCACATGGTCTCCTCGCTCAATCAGAAATTTAAAATAGAGACATGTGACGTTATTAATCGCTCTCGGAGCGAACAAACCTGTTCCGTCCGAAAACGCTATAAAAAGTTCGGTACCCCAGCTCATGATACATTCTGATATATAGATCCGTGCTTGTTAAGCTTGCTATTTTATAAAGAATTTAAAAATTAAAGTTTTTTCATGTCGAGAATCAATAGTAAGTTTTATCAAGATCATCAAACTATTGTACATTGTTGTTTGCTGCAGAGATGCCGCGATTTCTAATTAATTATTTTGTGATTCCAAAGTGCATTGAAGATTCCGAAGAGTGCATAGGGTAAACCCGGTATATACGCTGCGCAAGGATTTACGCCGCAAAAGTCAGAAAAAGTAAAAGAAGTGAAACTAATTTTCTCGCAATCACTCTGTTACATGTCTTTATGTTATATTAGTATTGTGTTGTGATTTCAGTTTTTTATTGTTAATATTTATAAAATTATTGTAAGTTAAATCGATTTATCACTGTAATAAGTAGCGCAATCATAAGTTATAATCTACATAACCCAATCAGCACACAATGTTTGAAAAAATATTTTTAAAAATATTAAACAAATATTAAAAAAACATTTTTAAAAACATTTAAATAATGGGTTAAGCTCTTTTTTTCATTAAAAAAACGTTTAT
>NW_012028674.1:0-4176 GCF_000956235.1 Wasmannia auropunctata | reverse complement strand
ACGTGTGCTCTTCCGATCTTAAAAATGTGTTTAGTAAAACTTATCTGAAATAATCTTGAAGTCATCCAAGAGGAAAAGAAAAATTTTTATCAACGTCGGAAACAATGCAGTAATAATTCATTTTACAATATATATTGCTATTACACTATTAACCCCAATATTACTAAAACAAAACAAATCTCAATACACATAATAACTGTCAAAATATGTATTGATAGCCACTTAACGAAGTAAGCATAGTGAGACCAATCAGCATCACGGAAAAGGCAACAAATAATTTCGAGAAATGCGAGTTATCGACTTAACATACCTTTTTTTAGATAGGAGGATTTTTGAAATTTGATCTATATTCTATATTATATCTCTTTTTTATTTTTTTTTGTTAATACCGGAGTTATAAGTAAACTTAAATTTTGACTTTTATTAATTTATTTATATAATTATTAATTAGATCACTTAGATAATGTGTTTCTTAAGAGTTTTATATAAATAAATTAAAAAGTCTTAATGTCAAAGTTGGGTAACTAGTTAATTAGTTAAAAGTTAAATAAAAAAGTTAAAGAGTTAATAACTTTAATATAATTTAGTTAATTTTAAATAAATTAATTTTTAATTTTAATTATAAGTTATTTTTAAAACATATAAACTTTTTAACATTAACATTTTCCTTAAATTAAAATTTTTTATCTCCATAAACGCCAATATTTTCTATAAAATTTTAAACACAACTGTATAAATAATTAAATAGTCAGGATAGACCGTAAAATGTTTATAATCGATTAAGATGGGAAAACGCCAACAACGGCGTTCCAAATTTTTTTCAAATCTTGGTGTTCGATAATACTTATTATAATATGTAAATCTTACAATTCTCGGTTCAAATAAATTGCGCGTCGTATAATCGTCAGACTTTCAACGCAGCTCTCAACCGAAAAGTACGTAATATCACAATTCAATTGCCAAGGCAATCTAATAATTCGATGCTTATAATGACATTCATTTAAATTCTGCAAAACTAAGTTATTGCGAAAAATATTACCTCAACTAGGATTCGAACTAGGACTCAAGCCCTACTCTTCGGTCGGACGTCTTACCTATTTAATTATCAAGGCAATGATAATGTTAATGTGATAATATAAATTGCAATAACTAATAGTATACTTGAAAAATGTATTTTCAAGACGACGTATATAAATAATTAAGTATCAGGATAGACTGTGCAATGTACAAACAATTAATAATTGTAAGATTCACATATTATAATATTATCGAGCACCAATTAGATTCTTTGGTTGTTGTTTTCTTATCTTAATTGTTTGTAACATTCCACAATATATCCTGATACTTAATTTTATATATATATATGTACATCGCCTTGAAAATACGTTCTTCTTAATATACTGGTTATTGCGGTTATTAATATTATCGCATGCCTTGGTAGTCGAATAGATAAGACGCTCGACCAAAGAGTCTTTGTTTGTAATTTTTTTATTCATGCAACTTTTAACGTAACTATATTAATTTTATAAATTATTAACTTAATTTAATTTAGTTAAAGGAAAATATTAACTTACCCAACTCTTTACTTAATATACATTTATATAAAAAAATATAAATTTAAAAAAGAGTATTTCCTATTATTCACCTTTACTCAAAATACTGAATGTCACTTGTATATGTATATATGTGTGTGCGCTTGCACGGAAGATAATAAATACAATGATTATTTAACTGCCTCAATGATTTGCTTTAGTGAAAATCGAAGTCCGGAGTTCGCACGCACCAATCCATCCAACTGTCGCTGGGCAAATGCGACGCGGAAAAAGAATTGTTTTCTTTTTAGTGGCCTAACGCCACGTCCACACTTCACATGAAAGTTTCAGTCGTTTCTGTTTGAAATCCTTATCGTCGAGAACCTGAAATTCTGCCCCCTGCAATCGATTTTGTACACACTAGAAACAATCATGAGTTCCTCAAGTACAGAATCACCGTCAATTTATTCAATTTCGATTAATTGTGATTCATACTGATCAAAATCGGTGCTGAAAATTGCTATTCGAGTACATCAGAAAATTGTCACATATCATTCAAGTGCGCCAAATATTTCTCGTTTATACAAGCTATGTGTATAATAGGAGAAAATCCCTATTTTATAGATGATAATCAATTTGGTATAACTCAAAAAAGAGATAGTAATAATTATTGATACATTGAAAAAATTTGCAACGAAAAGTAACAGAAATCATATTTCCGCACAGCAGAGACAATCTGCGAAATAAAATTTTTAATTCAATAATATACAATCAATTAAATTATTAAATATTTCTCAATTACATTTCAATATCAATGTGAGAAATTTAATATTTTAAATTAACAATAAGTTCTATTCAATTATTATTACGCTTGTCTTTGAAGAGATTTCGTAAAATTTAATAAGTGAGTCTACAAATTGATAGGATGGATTTGAATTTAGCTAATAAATTATGAATACAGAAACGTCTCTTATACTAAATAATCAAATTTCAAAGGCAGTATAAATATTTGTATACCATATATAATAAGTTGCATTATTTACACGTAATTTTAATTTTATGTAATTAAAAGAGTGTACATAAAATAATGATAAATGAAAACAATAGAAAAAGAGAAAACAATTTAAAAAGTTTTATTATAACTCTACGTACACAAATGTATATTTTAATAGTTTTAGATAATTACCTTTAATAAGAAGAAACGGATTTTTTTGAAAAATTTAAAAATTATATTCTCTGTTTCTATACATGAGAGACAAGTAACACAAGTTTTGTTTCCCCATATAAAAATTCTAGCTAAGTCATTGTAATTAGTAATTATTGCGTGCTCTTTAAAGCGCAATTTTTTCATAAACATTGTTACAATGTAGTAACGGGGGAGACTCGTATGGTGGAAGGTTATTGAAATGATTCACTCAATGATACTGTCATTCTCACAACTTTATTTCGTGACTTGTACACTCAATTTATACCTTATCACTCGCGTTACATTTATGATACGCGCACCGACAGCATGACATTTAGCAGTTGAAAATGGAACTCCGCAGTGGTCCGCTGGACGGCGGGTTTTATCCCATCTCAAGTGGGCCACGACACTGCTCAGTAATTGCAATTATTGCCTAATTGCAACGGCTGCAGATTTTTAGAGAACGCACGCATTGGGACTGCTGAAGTCCTGCGTCGGTAGTTTTCAATTATTCTGGGTCGCTGCTGCAATATTAGATTACAACCAATCAGCGACCTGCTTATCTCTTAGTATTATGTGTAAGTAGCGCACAAGAGGACTTACAACACCATTCTGATATTATAACAATCATTGGTCATTATCGGTTGTCATTATTGATTATTGTCAAAGGTACTGTAGAGGAAGGTCGCCAATAATTTAAAATACTTACTATTTTGTTTTGAACTAAATAAAAAAAGAAAAAATTTACGCTTTTTAAAATATATAAAATATTTATATATTTAAAAATATATAAAAAAGTATTATACGTTACATCTTTCCTAAGCCAAAAATATTATTTTAACAAATAAAAGTTGTCCAAAAACAAATATGAGATCATACAAGTTGCCAAGTATTTAATTATAAACATAGAAACAAAAATATTTTTTTAATAAACCGTTTAAACCATCCAAAAGTATATGCAGCAAAAGTTTAATGCCATTTGGGAATCGGCGTGGTTATTGGTACGCAATATTTAATTTACTGCATAAAATTTACTTTATTCTAAAAGTCAAATGTTTTGGCTATCTTTTTTAGCCATCTTCAGTGACAATTTACAATAGTTACAGTTAACTCTCGCTCTTTCTTAATGTGTGCACTCTTCCGCGTCTAGTGAGTGAGGAAGCAGTTATAGGTACCTCCAATAACTGTCTGTGTAGTTGAAGGACAGCATAGTCTAGCTCAAACGTAATAAAACACACACTTTGCATCTTGACGAAAATTTTATGTATTATAAGTTATAACATCAAATTACATTAAAAATATACAATATATGAACGTTTCGACTCATTTAAAGTCATCTTCAGCGCAATAATGTCATAACGTGCGAGAGCAATAAATGATCCTCGTTCCTGATAGAATGAGCCACTGTCAGCTACCTCTTCCGAAGTGGAATCCTTACTATCTAAGAGAGAAACAATC
>NW_012028673.1:25266-25698 GCF_000956235.1 Wasmannia auropunctata | reverse complement strand
TTCTCTCTTAACATCAGAAATTATGAAATATTATTTAGAAATTATGAATTATTTAAATTTATTTTTTAGGAATCCAAGATTTACTTGCAAGAGGTTGAGACTCATAGACATAACTCCAAATATTATTAAGAAGAACAGCATTATCTCAAAATTGGATGCCAACAGTTGAGACAATCTTTAAACATAAATAAATATTAATATATAAATTATATGTATGTATAATTTTTGCATACTAACCTCATAGCTTGTCGATGAATATCTATAGCATGAAATATTTCTTCGAATATAAATTTCTCGTTTTTCAGCATATTAAATCTCATTGCGCGATTAATACGATAACTATAAAGAATGTACGACTATTTATTTTCAGAATGAAAATTTACTTTTAGAAAGCTAAAGAAATATTTGTTTATCAAATAGATATTTTTTTAG
>NW_012028673.1:24362-24699 GCF_000956235.1 Wasmannia auropunctata | reverse complement strand
TAAAATCATTAGTCAAAAAATATCTAATCATCTATAGAAATTCAAGAAGAAATTATATTTACATCTACAAAAATGTTGTATAATATATTTTCTAATAATCACGTTAACAAGTTGACTATCAATTGTATTAATGTAATTGTATTGTTACATTCAAATTATTTGTTCTTTATATATATAAGAAACCAACATATTTTGTAAGTCAGCGGAGCAGAGAAAATCAATATCACCTGAGGTGTCAAAATCAATATCTACTGACAGACACACGCCGTGCACACGTATATAATAACAGAATAGAGTGGTGAACTCCAAAAAAATAATATTTGCTAATTTTGATTGT
>NW_012028673.1:20887-21226 GCF_000956235.1 Wasmannia auropunctata | reverse complement strand
TATTTGGACTGGTCTCAATGGAAAGCTCGTATCGACATTATACAATGAAAGTGTCATTAGATTTTTAATTAGAACTTTCGTTTCCGAGATATTAAAAATCGGAAAACTGACGAGGCAAAACTTCCAGATAAAGCTAAGCGGTAGCGTTTCGACAGTGCCGTATACTCACAGGTATTCTCTCGACTTTTATATATGCTTGGCGTCGCGCCGCTATACCGCGTCGCTTGATGCAAAAATATGTCCATGTAGTATATCCATATATATTTCTTTCCTTTGTAAAATTATTTTTTAATGATAATAATAAAAAGGAAACATAAAAAGTCTGTCTCTTATACACAT
>NW_012028673.1:14995-18394 GCF_000956235.1 Wasmannia auropunctata | reverse complement strand
ACGAAAATAATTAGTGTCATATGAGAAAAATTTAAGTTACTCTTAAGGGTTATCAAGAATTTTTATCAATAATTTTTTTAGTATTTCAAATACAAAATAGATTGAAATTGTATTTACAATACAAAATACATTGAATAATTTATTTGAAATACAAAATACAAAATACAAAATACAAATTGTATTTCAAATACTGTATTTGAAATATGCCCAGCCCTGTATACAAACTATATGAGTACATAATTTGTATACATACGGTGCAACATATACAAACTATAAACTCAGAATTATTCGTTTGCTTTCAATGAAATTATATGAAAATGTTACAAGGTACACGATAAGTATCGGTTCTGGCAAGATACCAATAGACTCGCAGGTCAGTAAACAGGAACAGAAAGCACAGAACAAACGAAGACAGAAAGTGTTGAGAGGCAATGTTGTGGGTGACAATCTCTACAGCGGCAAGTGGCTACACACCACTCTGCTGTCTCTATGTGAGGTAATTCCTTGTGAAAGTTATTCTTTAAGTATAAACTATTATATATTAAGTATTAACTTATATATTATTTTAAGTATTTAAGTATTAACTATTATATATTAGTCTTTAAGTATAACTAATTATCTTGTACAGTAATGTCATACGAGACTCACAAATGATAAGCACGTTAAGTGGAAATACTTTTTGAAATTTTGTTTTATCAGGTACAATTTGTCTCCTTTTTTTTAAAGTTCCTTTTTGATCTTTTTTACTAGCTGTAATTTATTCATAAATGATCTCATTTGTTAAATTTATGATAAAATAAAAATAACAAATTAAAAAACTTATTTTAGGTCTATAAGAAACATTGGACGCCAGAGCTAGAGGATGACCTTTGCGTTTTGTGGTATTTAAGTGAGGAAAAAGAAATGGTGTCGTATCTTGTGTCGCACGATTTTCTTACGATAGCCATGAACATGCTAATGATTCCTGGCCATCCACGGCTAATGATTCCTGACAATCCACGATTGACTGTATGATATATATTTATTTTTATTGCGATGTTTGATTGAGTTCTACAGAAACCATTTTTTAACGACAAATTTTGACTACTTTAATAGCTAAAGATATATTTCTAGGAGATAATTTTGGGTATCATTGACAACTTGAGCAATAATGAAGAAATCGTCGATAAAATAGGCTGCAATCGAGAACTACCTCCAATGATCCTAAGCTATTTAAAATCCAACGACTCGTTAATATTGATTCAACTCCTCAAGATCTTACAGTCGGTTGTACGGAAAATCAGGCAAGATTCTCAATCATATTGGGTGGACCATCTTACGGAATGCTATTTTTTTGAGGAATCCATGATCTCCATATTAGAGAGTTCTAATTGTACGCTAAATATACGTATTGTAATGTGTCGTGAGAGAAAGTCCGAACTAATGTAATCTTATTTTCTGTCGCAGATGACTTGCACGTAAAAAAGACCGCAATAAGTTTGCTTGAATCTATGTCTCATTGTCACTGCACAAGGATGCGGTACGAGAACAGTAAAATATCTCTCCTCGAGAGATTTTTTAGAACAGACACCTTGTTTCACGCCCTGTTGGAATCGTTTACGTCGTTTATGCCTTATGTAATACGCCCGGGAAAGAAGAGTCACTCCCAATTGACGTTCGTCGATCATTGGCTGACGATGCTGGCTGCCGTAATGGGGTGTGGTTCTGGTCTTAAATTCTACTATGACTATGAGAATGACGAGACGTTTAGGAAGTTGATGGAAATTATATTCACGATATTGAAATTGTACGAAGACAATGAGGATAATTTATATCCAGTCCAGCAACAGAGTGCCAACATAATTTGCGATGCTGTGTGCGTATTGCACGTTTTACGTCGTGACAGCATGAATGTCCCAGTAAGAATAGATCGTGTTGTAGCGGAACTAATTTTTTCCCTTGAAACAGGTACATAATTCGCTTTTTCTTTAACATTGCAAATAATACACGCACGCACATCTTTTGTGTCTAACAACGTATGTATTAGTTTCAGGAAAAAGATTGACAGAGAAAAAAAAAATGGATCCAGGTGGACTGAGATTCAAGCCTATACGTTGTATGTTTAGATATTGGTTGAAAATAATTGAACTCTTTACCAGCGAGCAGATTGTGGAAATATTGAGTGTATGTGAATGCAAGGTTCGTGAACATCTACTATGTCTTTCGCAGTCTGAAATGACACCTGCGATGATTGACAAAGTGGAGAAGGTTACGTTAATATTCTTGAAAAATGCGCGATTGAAAAACCTTAAAAAAGACGATGAACCTTTATGTAATACATTAAAAATATAAATTTTTAATTTTGCAAAATATTTTGTAAATGTTTAATAGTTATAAAGACATATATGAATAACATTAAGTACAAAATTGTAATTACTTGATTATCAGCTTTGATGTAAATGTATCATAATTGTACATATAAAGATCTGATCTAATTGCACGTTTAATTCCAGTCATTCTAATTACTGCAGTTTTATATTCAATGTTACTAACGTGTATGTTTAAAGATCGAATGGTGTTTCAATGTTTTTTTTTTTATAAATCTCATACTAAGATTTTAAAAACTATTAGGATAAATATATAATAAAATTTGCAGCCTGCAAAATTAATTGATATTGTTTTGTATTTACCAAGTTTCTCATATACAATGTTTATTTATCGAGCTATCATATCTACATGTTTTCAATTCGGAATGGACTTTGAAAAATTAGAGGCTAATCACTTATTTGAAGTTTTCAAGAATAATTTCGTATAATTCATAATAATTTTAAAATTGGATTAAAAAATTTTCTTTAACCCCTTTCTTCCTCGATCATTTATGTGATCGTTCTCTTCACGTATGCATGAAACAGGCGGCCAATTTTCGCTCTACTTTCGAAGCGTACAGATTCGAATTTGGCGCGAATTCTTACATCATGGACAAAGAGGAGCCTGAGAGCGGCCATGCCCGCGATTTTACTGCCGTCGGCGACGAGCTGATTTCAGCGCCTCTAGAAAGGGGATGTTGAACTACTAACTAGAAAGACCAATGAGAAACACGCTTTCCGTCCAACGCACGTGCTTCTCATTGGCTCTCTAGTTAGTAGTTCAACATCCACTTTCCAGAGGCGCTGAAGCTCATCGCCGGTCGCAAAATCACGGGCATAGCCGCTCTGGCGCTCTCAGGATCCTCTCTCTCTGGTTCAACTAGTTCAAGAAGAGAAAAAAGATAGAAAGGAAGCATTTGTGTAGAGCATTCGGCTTCAGTTTGTGTATTGTTAGTAAATAGAGTAAGGTTGTTACACAGTAAAGTGGGAGCTATATCTCGAAATCATACATTTCGTAAACGAGAATGAGTAATATTTTTGGTATCGAAGATGG
>NW_012028673.1:10114-14218 GCF_000956235.1 Wasmannia auropunctata | reverse complement strand
TAGATTAATTTTAATCTCGGTTTAATTCACTGTTTATGTTTTTCTAATTTTTAGAACTGGAAAAAGATACAAAATAAGTTAAACCGAGAATTAAAGTTAATCTACATTGGTAGAAATAAAGTTAAGAAAAACAAATTTGAAATCTTATATCTTTTATTTTCTTTACAATATTCCCAGTATCTTTTGATCAAATGTTTTTTCTTTCGCTGATTTTTATACAAATTCTAGGCTTCTATTTTGATAACTTATTTTTGAAATCATCTTTGAGTTTTATAAACTTTTATCAACACGTTGAATGGTTCCAATTCATTTGTTGAGACATTTGTCTATGAAGTAAAATTTTCACTGTTATTAGACGCACATGTCTAAGTATTGCATAATTGAATTTTGCAAAAGTATCATGTATTTCGTTTTTTTTTTTTTTTAAGATTTACTGTAAATTTTACTTTTAACATTAACTGCATTTACTGCGTTTGAGATATTATTTTTTATTAGTTTTATTGAATTTGAATGATTGATAATCAATGATTGCCATTGAAAGTTTAGCTTGTGCCACATATGTCTATTTCTATCAATGTAGATTAATTTTAATCTTGGTTTAATTCACTGTTTATGTTTTTCTAATTTTTAGAACTGGAAAAAGATACAAATTAAGTTAAACCGAGAATTAAAGTTAATCTACATTGGTAGAAATGAAGTATAATGTATTTATACCTGCTTTGTTACCAGCTGAATTTATGTGCTTGCTGCCATCAGGCCAGTGATGCTGGCAGTGCTGTTGATTATGTTGCTGGCTTGATTTTATACTATTAGCTTCAATATTAGCTGAAGAAATGATGGAATTTACAAAAGAAACTTAAACAAAAGACACTTGACAGAAGTATTCGAATAAACGTAACAAACCAACATCAATATTTTGATTTTGGAGACAATATTTTGATCTGATATGATCTTTCTTTATTGGCTTTTACAATGACTAGTACAAAATGATACAAAAATTCGACAGACCAGCCAGCAGTGTGGCCAGCAGACTACATAATTTCTAGCTTAGCAAATAACAAAATTGCCAGTATACGATTGTATACAAACAATCCAGCAGAATCATACTGGCCTGCATTCAACAGAAAAAACAGTTTACAAACTTTGCGCTGATTATACTTTTAGCTCTAAATTGAGTTAGAACTATTTCTCACAATATAATCTAATTAGCATAAAATTCTTATTAAGCTGCTTTTTTATCCAACACAGCCACTGTCTTCTACAAACTTTAAAGTGTCGATAATTAACATGGCATTCAATACATAAAAAAATATATTTCAACATTAAAGAAAACAAACATTTAAGTGCTTTCTTTTTTGCTTTTAATTTATATATTGCTTGATTTAAGAAAACTTATAAAAAAGCCATTAAAAAAAAACTTAAAAAAACTTTAAAGTGTCGATAATTAACATGGCATTCAATACATAAAAAAATCGCCATATATTTCAACATTAAAGAAAATAAACATTTAAATGCTTTCTTTTTTGCTTTCAATTTATATATTGCTTGATTTAAGAAAACTTATAAAAAAGCCATTAAAAAAAACTTAAAAAAACCTTTAAAGTGTCGATAATTAACATGGCATTCAATACATAAAAAAATCGCCATATATTTCAACATTAAAGAAAACAAACATTTAAATGCTTTCTTTTTTGCTTTCAATTTATATATTGCTGGATTTAAGAAAACTTATTAAAAAAAAGCCATTTATCTATCCTAGATCAATACGATGAGGAAGACGCGGATGAAATCTCGTCGAAACTTTGGCAAGAAGCCTGTTGGATCCTCATCAACGCGTACTTCGACGAGAAGGGACTTGTACGGCAGCAGCTGGACAGCTTCGATGAATTCATCGAAATGTCCGTTCAGCGTATCGTCGAGGACTCGCCGCAGATCGAACTGCAGGCGGAGGCGCAGCACACCACGGGCGAGATAGAGAAGCCCGTGAAACATCTGTTGAAATTCGAGCAGATCTACTTGTCGAAGCCGACCCACTGGGAGAAAGACGGCGCGCCGTCTCCCATGATGCCCAATGAGGCCAGATTGAGAAATTTAACGTACTCCGCGCCGTTGTACGTGGACATCACCAAGACGATTAAGAAGGACGACGAGGAGCCCGTTGAGACGCAACATCAGAAAACGTTTATCGGCAAAATCCCGATTATGTTGAGGTCCAAGTATTGTCTGCTCGCCGGCCTGTCCGATCGCGACTTGACGGAGCTGAACGAATGCCCGCTGGACCCCGGCGGATATTTCATTATCAACGGCTCGGAGAAGGTCCTTATAGCGCAGGAGAAAATGGCGACCAACACCGTCTACGTGTTCAGCATGAAGGACGGCAAGTATGCCTACAAGGCGGAAATCCGGTCCTGCTTGGAGCACAGCTCGCGTCCGACCTCGACTCTGTGGATCAACATGATGGCCAAGAGCGGCGCCAGTATCAAGAAGTCCGCCATAGGTCAACGCATCATCGCTATTATTCCTTACATCAAGCAGGAGATTCCCATAATGGTGGTCTTCCGAGCGCTTGGATTTGTGGCCGATCGCGACATCCTCGAGCACATTATTTACGATTTCGACGATCCCGAGATGATGGAAATGGTGAAGCCGTCCCTGGACGAGGCTTTCGTCATACAGGAGCAGAATGTCGCTTTGAACTTTATCGGCACCAGAGGCGCCAAGCCCGGCGTCACCAAGGAGAAGCGAATCAAATACGCCCGAGAGATCCTGCAGAAGGAGATGCTGCCGCACGTTGGGATAAGCGACTTCTGCGAAACTAAGAAGGCCTACTTCCTCGGCTACATGGTCCACAGATTGCTGTCGGCGTCTCTGGGACGCAGGGAACTGGACGACCGCGATCATTATGGTAACAAGAGATTGGACCTGGCCGGGCCTCTGCTGGCGTTTCTGTTCCGCGGTCTGTTCAAGAACCTGATGAAGGAGGTGCGCTTGTACGCGCAGAAATTCATAGATCGCGGGAAGGACTTCAATCTCGAGCTGGCCATCAAGACGAAAATTATCACGGACGGCCTGAGGTATTCGCTCGCCACGGGCAACTGGGGCGACCAGAAGAAGGCGCATCAGGCGAGGGCGGGTGTGTCGCAGGTGCTGAACAGATTGACCTTCGCGTCGACGCTGTCGCATTTGAGGCGGGTGAACTCGCCGATCGGGAGAGACGGTAAACTCGCGAAACCGCGTCAACTGCACAACACGCTGTGGGGCATGCTTTGCCCCGCGGAGACCCCCGAGGGCGCTGCCGTGGGGCTGGTGAAAAATCTGGCCCTGATGGCGTACATAAGCGTCGGGTCGCAGCCCTCGCCTATCCTGGAATTCTTGGAGGAGTGGTCCATGGAGAACCTCGAGGAGATAGCGCCGAGCGCGATCGCCGACGCCACGAAGATATTCGTCAACGGATGCTGGGTCGGCATCCACCGGGATCCGGATCAGCTGATGGCCACTTTGCGCAAACTGAGACGGCAAATGGACATCATCGTGTCGGAGGTGTCGATGGTCCGCGACATCAGGGATCGCGAGATAAGGATATACACGGACGCCGGCAGGATCAGCAGACCTCTGCTCATAGTGGAAGGTCAAAATTTGTTGCTGAAGAAGAGACATATTAACATGTTGAAAGAGAGAGATTACAACAATGACGGGTAAGCGCGCGTCTCGATGTGCGTCTGCTTCCGATTCCAGGGTGGGTACTACCGGGAAAACCTGGAATTCTCAGGGAATTTTATTTTTACCTTTGAAAATCGTGGATTCTCATGGAATTTTACTGGTACTCAGAAAAATTTTTTGAATTTTACTTTTAAATTTAATTTTATTCCTTTAGAAAGTAAACGTTGCCCCTGATGTTGAAAGTTAATTTATTTCAAAATTAACATACAGGGTGATTTTTTTAACCTGAAACTTTCAAATATCTCGAAAAATAAGCACACTAGGAAAAAATGTTTCAGACAAAAGTTGTAGGGTTTCGAGGGGGACATAAGACGATAACATTGGTTTGACCCTGAGTGGCGTCGTCAAGGTCAGGACAAGGTCACTTTGAATTTTTTAAATGGA
>NW_012028673.1:0-9516 GCF_000956235.1 Wasmannia auropunctata | reverse complement strand
CGCAGAACTTGATGCATGAAACAATTTAATTTTCACAAATGTAGTTACATCTCCATACAAAATCTTTTGTTACGTTCGAAAAATTTTGTACGGAAATGTGACTATTGTACATATGAGAAGATTAAATTGTTTCACGCACCAAGTTCTACACGTTATTAGAACTCTTAGTGCTTAATTTATTTTAAAATTGTATTGAGAAATTCTCTGATATTAACTCGAATTTTGAATAAAATTCCTGGAAAATCCGGGAATTTTATTCAAAAGTCGAGTTAATATCATAGAATTTCTTAATACAGTTTTAAAATAAATTTCAAGGAATTCTTTTACAAAATTTGAGTACTCACCCTGGATTCGTCTTTATGTCTCTCACAAATGTCACGATGATCGATTTATGATCCGTGTTACAGATGGCAAGAATTAGTGGGTAGCGGAGTAGTGGAATACATAGACACCCTGGAGGAAGAGACCGTAATGATAGCCATGTCACCCGATGACCTCAGACAGGACAAGGAATATGCGTATTGTACGACGTATACGCACTGCGAGATTCATCCGGCGATGATTTTGGGCGTGTGCGCTTCTATCATACCGTTCCCCGATCACAATCAGAGTCCTAGGAACACCTATCAGGTATCACGCGCAGATTTTAATCACACGGAAAAAAAATAATTTGCTAGCACAACAGATTTTATGCTGTTGTAGCAAATTCTGTCAGTTTTTATACAGGACAGTAAAGAGATTTGTAACTAATTGCTGTTTGCTAGGTATGATTTTGCTAAAACTACAAATTATTTTGTTGTAAGAACAAACAACTTTTAGTTCCAATCATCAAAGCTTTTTGCTGCATTAATGCAACGATACATTTCATTTGGTTTTATTCCAGTACAGATTCTGCTCTAATAACGAATAATTTGGAAAATTAGTTATGTCAACTAAATTTCGTCGCTGCCATTACGAATATGTAGTAGCAGTTACAGTTTTGCTACAACAGCAAAATTATTTTTCTCCGTGCGCTTTTCTTTGATCTGTTTACTTTTTTTTTTTCATGAGATATAGTAACGTATTGGCTGTTGTTTTTCAGAGCGCCATGGGTAAACAAGCTATGGGCGTGTACATTACGAACTTTCACGTGCGCATGGATACTTTGGCCCACGTGCTGTACTATCCTCACAAACCGTTGGTCACGACAAGATCCATGGAGTACCTCAGGTTCCGCGAGTTACCGGCCGGCATTAACAGCATCGTCGCGATCCTGTGTTACACGGGATACAATCAGGAGGACAGCGTCATCCTGAATGCGAGCGCCGTCGAGCGGGGCTTCTTCAGATCGGTATTTTATCGTTCTTACAAGGAGGCCGAGTCGAAGAAGATCGGCGATCAGGAGGAGCAGTTCGAGAAACCGTCGCGCCTGACTTGCCAGGGAATGCGTAACGCTATATACGACAAGTTGGACGACGACGGAATTATCGCGCCTGGAATTCGAGTGTCGGGCGACGACGTGATCATAGGAAAGACGATCACTTTGCCGGAAACGGACGATGAGGTAAAGTAATTGTCCTTCGACAGGGTGTTTAACTACCTGAAGAACTTGCGAGTTTTGCGGGGAATTTCCTTTTTACTCTTGAAAATCAGATTTTCTTGGTGCTTAGGAAACTTTCAAATTTAAATTGAAATTTTATCTCTTTCTGAAAAAGATTATTTCTTTGATCAATTTTTTCTTGATAAATTTTCTTGATAAAGTGCAAAATATTAACAATGTTAACAGTAAGTATGGCAACCGCATACATTCATGTGCATACATTCTTATGTATCTTGCAAGTTTTTATTTAAAAAATCAGGATGGTAGCAGAAAAGAGTAGCTCACTAATATTATAGTGAACTTCTCTGTTCTATAAGTTTCGCGGCTCCAATTGTAGAAAAAAATCTTGTGTAATCCTTGAAGACAAGGATTACACTGGGTGTTTATCAAAATCTTGTAAAAAAAAATCCCTGAGAATTCTCGGATTTTCCAGGTAATTTTCATTAAAAATTTTAGATAAAATTTGAAATAAATTGGGAATGTAAATAACGCAAAAGAAATTATATATAATTGTAAATTAATCATCTTTTATTAATTTACAATTATATATAATTTCTTTTGCGTTATTTACATTTCATTTCATTTATTTCAAATTTAATCTAAAATTTTAAATGAAAATTATCTGAAAATCCGGCAATTCTCAGAGAATTTTTTTTACAAGATTTTGATAAGCACCCAGTTTAATTATTCTTCAAACAATAAAATATATAGACTTTACTAATGGAGGAAAAGAACGATGGCAATATTTTATTTCTTTTTTTTGTTTCCTTTAGCTGGATAGTACAACGAAGCGTTTTACGAAACGCGACGCGTCGACTTTCTTGCGAAACAGCGAGACCGGTATAGTCGATCAGGTGATGTTGACGCTGAACAGCGAGGGATACAAATTCTGCAAGATCCGCGTGCGCAGCGTACGCATTCCGCAGATCGGCGACAAATTTGCGTCGCGTCACGGGCAAAAGGGTACATGCGGGATTCAGTACAGGCAGGAGGACATGCCGTTCTCATGCGAGGGTCTTACCCCCGACATTATTATCAATCCTCACGCTATCCCCTCTCGTATGACTATCGGTCACTTGATAGAATGCATCCAGGGGAAGGTTTCTGCCAATAAAGGTAAAAAAAATACGAGCATTTACTTGAGTTTAAGGAGGAACTCTATAAGACTACATAAACAGTGATTTTTAAGAATTTTTTTTTCAACTAAACTGAATAATTTTAAAAGTTTAACAGTATTTTACTGTATATTTGGGCAATGAAACAATTTTTTTTATTAATAAATAACATGTTTTTGTAATAAATAATAGAATTTGTTGATAATATCGCGCCGTTGGAGTTGTTCGATTGTGTACATCTAGGAGGCGTAATTTTTGTCTAAAACAAAAAACTAAATTTTTTGTTAATTTTTATAAAATTATCTTCTATATAAACTAAGAAAACATTAAAATTTTCAATTATTGGGTAAGTTATGACACTTAAAAAAAAAAAGTTAAAATTTTCATGAAAAAATTTGAACCTTCTTTTACAAAAAAATTGTTTAATTTAACTTTTGTAATATTGTTAGATTGTATAGAAGATAATTTTATAAAAATTAAGAAAAAAATTTAGTTTTTTCATTTTAGACGAAAATTACGTCTCTTCGATTGTACACAACTCCAAGATAAACATGCTTATACGAATTTTTGACGCGTTCTCAGGTGAGATCGGTGACGCTACGCCGTTTAACGATGCCGTGAATGTGCAAAAGATTTCCACGCTCTTGCAAGAATACGGTTATCAGTTGCGTGGAAACGAGGTGATGTACAACGGACATACGGGCCGTAAAATCAACGCGCAAGTCTTTTTGGGCCCGACGTATTATCAACGTTTGAAGCATATGGTAGACGATAAGATCCACAGTAGAGCGAGAGGACCTGTGCAGATTTTAGTTAGACAGCCTATGGAGGGTCGAGCGAGGTAAATTGTGTGCCGTTATTCTCTTGTTATTTGAAGGGGCCCACCTCTGAGGTTTTAAAATGATACCTTAGGTTTGAGATTTTTTTGTGGATAAATGGATAAACTTTATTTAAAATCTGTTCTGAGGATATTATTGTATATAAGAAATCAAATATTTTTTTATTTCTCTTATGTCTAAAATGGTAGCGCACTGGTTTACACTTGCGGAATCCCTTTTTTTCTGTTTTTTTTCTAATCGGTGTACAGGATTCCAGGCACACGGTTTTCATTATCTACATATTAAAGACTATAGAAGTACGTAGAGGTTTTTCAAAATATTGATTTTTCTCGAAATGGCAGCTATTTTTACGAAAAGTTCGTATTTTTGTTAATACGAGTCTTTCGTAAAATAGCTGCCATTTTGAGAAAAAATCAATATGTTAAAAAACCCTGCGTACTTCTATAGTCTTTAATATGTAAATAATGAAAATTCTTTGTGTTTTGTTCACGATCAAATCGTGTGCCCTGGAATCCTGTACACCGATTTGAAAAAAACAGAAAAAAGAGATTTCCCAAGTAAACTAGTGCGCCGCCATTTTATAAAAAAATAAAAAAATATATATTTTTTAGTTTCTTATATATGTACAACGATGTTCCCTAAATAGCTTTTAAATAAAGTTATCTATTTACCCACAAAAAATCCCAAACTAGGGTATCATTTTGAGGCCTCAGTGAGATGGCCTTAATACAGTATAATCCGTCACACTGATCCAAATGTGAATGTATATACTTATTTGTTTAGGGACGGTGGACTTCGTTTCGGAGAGATGGAGCGGGATTGTCAAATCTCTCACGGCGCAGCGCAATTTCTACGAGAACGTCTGTTCGAAGTGTCGGATCCATATAGAATTCACATATGCAACTTCTGCGGCTTAATTGCTATCGCAAATTTGCGCAACAACACTTTCGAGTGCAAAGGATGCAAGAACAAGACGCAAATCTCGCAAGTTAGATTGCCGTACGCGGCGAAGTTACTTTTCCAAGAGCTAATGGCAATGAATATCGCACCTAGACTTATGATACACTGAAGGAGCTCCAGTCCTCTGTAAATAATTTATTTTTATTATGTAAAAATATCACCGACTTATTGTATATATACAGTTTGCATACAATATTGTCGTACAATGAAACATGAAAGACAGATTGAAAAACAACTTTTAAGTTTCATAACATGATATCAACAGGTATTTATTATTACTGAAATGGTAGTGAACTTTATACATAGATTAACCTTCAGATTTAATGTTTGTGATAATAAAATTGATTCACTCTGCCAATTATTAATTTCGGCAAAAGTTAACCTGTCATAAAAAGTGACACAAGTAAAAAATTAGCATTTTTGAGTTAATAGGAAGTTGACTCTAAAGACTAATATATTTTTTTGGAAAACAGACTTGTATACAAAATAATAAAACTATAATAACTATATATATATATATATATATATATATATATATATATATACCTATATATATAAAACTATAATAAACTATAATAATTAAACTAGTTTTCCCAATTTACTGCCAAAAGGCAGAAATGTAACTTGTCTTCTGATCAAATTTGAGACATTTTCTGATGACATTTTGACTTGAGACATTTTTTATGTATTATGATGTCGGTATCGAAAAAGTTATAGAAAAAACGTTTTCTTTAAAGTTGTGCCATTTTTCTTAAGGAGATTAATTTTAGAAATTAAAAAAAAATGTTTTTTCTAAATCTTTTAGCTTAAATAATAATTTATAGCTGTAAAAATAAAATTCTACTAGTCTGAGTGAAAAAGTATTAAAAGATAAGCCGATAAAAAAGTTCCAAAAAATTCAGAATTTCATTAATACTCCAGTGAAAGTTGTTAATTTTGAGACGTGTCACTTTTGTATCAACGCGGCGATATATGGTTTATGTGTAAAAAAATTTTTATACTTAAATGAATCTTGGACGTTATTCTTTTAAAAAATTGTATTAAAATTGATACAAACAATTATTTTTCATAAGAACAGTTCAAAATAATGCCCATTATTTTGATGTTAATTGTTAGGATTTCTCACGTAGCACACATCTAGAACGCAGAATCGTGCTCTGCAGAGAGGACAGGTACATTTGGAGGACAACCACGTTTCCGGCGCATTCTCATCTTGTCTCGAGGCAAACCTGTGTGTTCAAATAATACGGTATGATAATATTAACAATCTAAACTATCCGAATATACGCGATTTAACATAAATAGAAATAATCGAGATTAATAATAATAATAACAAAAGGTACACTAACCATTTCGCCATACATTCTATACACCACATTGGACGGCAGTAACATATCGTGCAGTCATCATGGTCTCTGGTTTCGGCACTGCTGCACAATCTGTTCAACTTTACATTCGACAGCGCTTGCATACATCCGATGCATTGACCTAGCTCCTATAAATACATATGCACGAATTAATAATTGAAGACAAACGGAGACAAGAGAAGAGATAATTGAAGTGACGCACAGGTATATAACAACTGTTTTACTACCTCGGCAGTATCGTAGAACGGGTTTTTATCGACCTCCTCCTTGAAAGTGTCGATAAATCTGTCGAGTAAAGTTCTGTGGAACGTTATATTCTGCAGTACAGCGATCGGCCGTGAAACTCGGTCCTGCAGATCCTTGAAATCCAACGCATTCAATCTTATGTCGAACTCCTGCGCCATAGCTCGCATGGGTTTCACCTGGGGAAAGCACAACACGTGGGATATTTCATTGAGACAATCGAGAGCAATTTTGCCTGAAGCAGTTATTGCCTGTGTGTAGCACCTGTATATTGATGAACTGAACCTGATCTCTCGTTGTGGGCGACATGTAATGAACGTCGCTCTTATTCACGACCAGGGTCGCGTCGCTCTGATGCGCCACTTGCAACTTATAAGGCGTGATCTTAATAATCCAATTGTCCGTCGCTACGACACGAGTTACGCTATTTGTGACAATAACAATTTTATCTATTCTAAAATAAAATTGTGTTACTTTAGTATAAAATATACATGTACTTACAACACGATGGTACGCATAAACGTGAATGTGCGCGCGTGATTTTAAGTTTCCTAAGTTATTAAGCTAGCTATTTGAATGAACCTTCGGTATTCTGTGTTAATGTCCGACGCGACAGCCGTCCACGGCGTGTTATTGTTACTGTACACAGATAGATTTTGCGCTATCGGATGCGTGGCCCAATCGTGGGCGGACCACTCGAGGACCTTGTTCAGCATGTAAAGCGGAGCGATTGTGACGCAAAGGACGACCAACGGTCCGAGGTAATTTCCATCGGCTAGTAACAGTTTCCCGGCGTCGACATGTCCGAAGAAGAGCAATCCAAGAACGTAGCCTGTGAAGATCGCAGAGAAGAGATTGTGAGAAATACTTGTCAAAGGTGGAGATGTTGAATGTAATTAGGGTAACTGTCCCTATTAGTGTGCTTTTATATTTAAATAAGTCATAAAAATAAACTGGTACAAATAAATAGTGTTTTTTTATTAAGTTAATACTTTAACTTATAAAGTGTTTATAAAGTGTTTTTTTTTATTAAGTTAAAGTATTAACTTAATAAAAAAAACACTGTGTCTATTTTGTACCAGTTTATTTTTATGACTTAAAAATAAACTGGTACAAATAAATAGACAGTGTTTTTCTTTTTATTAAGTAAAAACACTTTGTCTATTTATTTGTACCAGTTTATTCTTACCAATAAAAATAAACTGGTACAAATAAATAGTGTTTTTTTTTTATCAAGTTAAAGTATTAACTTAATAAAAAGAAAAACACTTTGTCTATTTATTTGTACCTATTTGTACTTATTTGTAAATAAATAGACAGTGTTTTTTTTTATTAAGTTAAAGTATTAACTTATAATAAAAAAAAACACTTTATTTATTTGTACCAGTTTATTTTTATGACTTATTTAAATATAAAAGCACATTAAAACGTACAGGCACACTAATAAGGGCAGTTACTCCTAGAGAGAAACGTCTATCTTACCCAAAGGTAGCGCGGAGTGTAGGAATAGCGTGGCTATGCTCCTCCTAATGTGATACTGTATGAAAAACTCGTTCTCACTACCGAGCCAATTCGCAAAGACGTCCTTGACGGTCAAGCCCGCCGAGACGAATTCCGTCGGCGGGTAGACGATACATCCGGACATCAGAAAATAGAATGACGTGTAAAAGAGTAGAGCTGACATTTTTTCATTTAGAAAGGGAGAGAGAGAGAGAGGGAGGGTGTTCCCGTTTATCAGCGGCGTAACAGGAATAACGATCTGAAATAAATATCGTAAATTATTTTAGCACGATCTTATAGCTGAGTTGCTTGTCAAAAAATATAACAATAACAGCAAACAGACGTTACATCAATGTGACAGCAGGTGCCTTCCTATAACATTCTTGTGGGCTCGAAAACTGTTAAAAGGTCACGAAACCCGAAATCTAATTCAGATCGATGTTCGGCTTGATTTTGACGGCGAATGTATCCGTTTATTTATTAACTTTGCGTCGCACAATATCCATCACAAATCCATCAGGATTCATACAGGTTTGAGGTTATACTGCTTGACCCACTGTGTACTAATCAATGTATAGTAAGCGCTGTGTTATCGATAGTTGGTTACAAACATATATAAATATATAGATCGGAAGTCAGACGTATAAAATACAAATCGATTATACATACATATATCATATAAGTAAAAATATAAATCAAAGTATATTTAAAAATAATTATCAAAGTATATTTATAAAAGTCAGTGTAGCAGATAAAAAATTGAACCATTTTCACGTTTGGAAACGGGAAAAAAGTGGAGTCCAAAGTATAGAATTAACATAATATGTCTTAATATATATATAAAATTTTTCATATACATATAAGAACATATATATAAATATATATAAACATATACAGGCCGGTGTCTCAATGGTAGCGCTTGTGGAGAGGTAGTATGGACCAAACTGAACAAAAAAGTCCTCTACCATTTTGCGATCTTCGCAATAGTTATCGAGATACTATAATCATAAAAAAAAAATTTACGCAAAGTATATACAAGTGTAGCATACGTTAGGTACATCTTATCTAAACTAAAAATATTATTTTAACAAATAAAAGTTATCCAAAAACAAATATGAGATCATACAAATTGTCAAGTATTTGATTATAGACATATAGAGATAAAAATATTTTTTTAATAAATTGTTTAAATTATTTAAAATTATATGCAGCAAAGTTAATGCCATTGTCTTTCCAAATAACTTTAAGTTTCGTAAAACAGATTTAAAGTTATTAAAATGATCAATAGAATTATAGTGAAGCAAAAACTTGGCCATTATGTAAAATTTTTTCTTTTTTTAAAATGATTAGTATCTCGATAACTATTGCAAAGATCGTAAAATGGTACCCATACAGCACAGAACGATTGCAGCAAAATTGTAGCAATCTTTCCTTGCAAGATTGCAATGTTGCAAAAACGTTGCAAAATGTTGCTGCAACGTCGTTACAACATTGCAGCAACGGTAAAATGTCCGCCTTTAGAAATATTGCAATACAATGTTGCAGCAACATTAAAATATAATGTAAACGTAAACCTTAACAGCACAGGAATATTCTGAGAACGATCGCAAAATTTTATTAATTAGCATTATATACCAGAAAATAAAAGAAAATACACACGACAAAATTATGATTTAAAAAATAGGTTTGGAAACTAATTTTAGTTTGTATTTCTAAGCGGTCACCCATCCAAGTTATGTACCTAGTCCAACGCTGCTTAACCTTTATGATCGTCCGGGAACTGTTGCTTCGTGATGATCTATGAACATTTATTAGTAACAGATATATACCAGTGATACATCTGCTAAATAGAAGTTGTCAAGAAGATAAAATATATATAGTTAAAACTGAGTCGACAAGGCACACAGGGGATA
>NW_012028672.1:24462-28574 GCF_000956235.1 Wasmannia auropunctata | reverse complement strand
CCGATCTCTTGTTTCGATAAGAAGTATGACATAACCATAGATTTTCCATTTTAAACGTCTCTAGGCGTAAAAGTATTGAATTCGGAGACTTGTGCCCATTAAGACTTTTGTTCGGGACATAGAGGACAACAACATATTTCAGTTCCAACCAATTTAACCGGGGGCTCATTTTACATAAGATCTGTGCGGGGTCCTTTTCTAATTTTGGAAAAATGTCAAACTTACTAATGTATTATTTTTTATAATGTGAAACAATTTTCCAAATCATTGTTTTGCATGAATATAAGTTTCTTATGCATTTTACAATAAGAATTTTATTAAAATCTAAGATGAGTTAGACAAACTGGATATTTATTAAAATTTTTGTATATTCCGTATTAGATGGCTAATCTGAAAGTTAAATTGATGCAAAAATTTTCTACTGCAGATAATAAAAAAAGTTAGTTACAATACTTCAATTAATAAGATATAAAATTTTCCCTCAAATTTATTTCTCCATTTTATATAAGTTATTTCATTAATTTTCAACGAAAACATGTCTGTACTAGCCAAACCATTAACCAAGACTGACCAAGACTTTCAAACATGTAAAGCAATAGTCATATTAGCAATTGAGATTGAGATTGGATTGGAATTTTACCAATCAGAAAAATATAACTAATATCAAGTTCAGTAAATGTTTCTTTGATTGGTCAATTCCCAATCCCATGTCAATCTCAATTGCTAGTGCGATTATGGCTTAAGAGTAGATTTACATTGGCTGCGTTTAGCAGAGAGAAAACAGATCAGTGCTCATTAATTCTTTAATATGATTGGTTGTTTTCAGATCTTCGTTAGATCAAAGTACAGAAACCAATCATAATAAAGAATCATTAAATGCTTATTGATCCGTTTTCTTTCTGCCATTAAGAAATTCACATTAGAGCGGAAAAATAGGAAAACGATTGTATATATATATCGAAACAAGATTAAAATTACAAAAGTGACCAATTTTACTAGGTAGCGATTAATGAAATTGTAAATATTCTAGTAAATTAACTCACTTTTGTAATTTTTATCTCATTTTAAATGTATACAGTTGACCTCGAGAAGCCTGTATCAAAACTAAAAATTGAGTTTAATATCGAGAACACATGAGATGCATAACAAGCGTAAGCATAATACAGACCAGTCCAAATCTTGGCTCGTGAGAGATTCACATTGATCCTAAGCACATATTGAGCCTTAAGCCTGGAGCACATGAAATGCATAACAAAGCATAAACATAACATAAGACCGATAGATCAAAAAGCAACTAGCATAAAGTCGCCATACTGATTTACATAAGATTTTCATTGGTCTAGCCACCTTATGCTATTTATTAGGCGTCATAAATGCCTTTCTAAAGCAACTAACAAGTATAACTAGTAAAGTATAACTAAATACGTATCAGATATTTAGTTACACTTAGTTACCTCAGGAAGGCATTTATGACGTCTAGCGTAGTACCACCCATAGTACTAGATAGCGATTTTAGGCCCGGAGCACATGAAATGCATAACAGAGGATAAGCATAGCATACGGCGGCTAGACCAATGAGCAGCCAGCATAAAGTCGCCATATTAATTTACATAAGATTAGTCTAGCCCCCTTATGGTGTGCTTATGCTTTATTATGCATTTCATGTGCTCCCAGTCTAATGAAAATCTTATATAAATCAATATGACGACTTTATGCTGGTTGCTCATTGATCTAGCTGTCTTATGCTTTGTTTATGATCTATTATGCATTTTATGTTCTCCGAGCCTTATGCTATGGTTATGCTTTGCTATACTTTTTATGTGCTTCCAGCCTTAAAGCGAAAAAGTAGGAGCTTAGAAATTAATCAAAAATTGCACTCAGCTTACTTATGTAGTAAGTGCACTGACGATGAGAACAATTATCGATAGATTCCTAATTAACAGATTCTGCTATGAATTCTTCATAATGCCTACTCTGTAACAGCTATAAGGGTGCGTTCCCACTGAACACGTCACATATCACGTCCGAATTGACTAATCAAAACATCTCATTTTATTGCGTAATTTGCCACGCGATCCGGGATTTCATACAAAAGAAGATTTTTTTATCTCTAGAATGTCGAGTAATTGATGCGTCGCGCGACAAATGATGTAATAAAATAAGATATTTTGGTTGATTAATTCATGACGCGATGGATGATGCGACGCGTGACGCATCCAGTGAAAACGGACCCTAAGCCATAAAAATTGGCCTATTAGAATTGATCATTTTTCATACATTTGACTTGATGATTGTTCAATTTATATGGCTTAGGGTGCAATGACATGGAATCAGAAATAACGAAACGGAACAGAAACGAAGAGACAAATTGTAGTAGAGTTAACCAATCAGAACAATTCCGTTACATTGTTTCGTAACTGGGTTACGAAATATATAAAAAATGTATTTACTGTTAAATGTATTGTTAAATTAAAAAATGTAATTATTATTACATGAGAAATATATTTACGGAACGGAATATATAATCTACGATAGTTTTTCTTAATCACTTGCGGCAAAACATATATAGGGGGTGCGGTCCATTTGATGCTACAAATGCTTTGAAGCACTTGATTGACCAATCAGAAAAAAGAATTTTTACTAATTGACCAATCAAAAAATGCTCCAAAGGATTTGCAGCATCAAATGAACCGTAGCCAGGATGAGAGAAAAAATCGAATCCGGAATTAAGAATCACGAATCGATGACGCAATGCACATAGCCACTCGAATAACCCTGACAAACTCATTATCGTAGATTATGTATTCCGTTCCATATATATATTTCTCATGTAAAACACAGCTACAAAACAACGTAACAGAATTGTTCTAATTGGTTAACGACCTTACCATTTACTCTTTCTGTTTTTGTTCCGTTTCGCTACTTCTGACTCCGGATGTGTTCCCATTCGCTGATTTTCAATACAGTATCCAATAGTCGCCATGTTATGTTACTGAACAAGCATTCCTTAGAGTCCTAGAAAACAGAGATGCAACATTGAAGGATATGGTCTGATTAACTGTCTAAATCACATGACAAAGCACCAATCAAATGATCAAAGCGACCATTTTAATTTACTATTGCACCTAATGCATCAAGATACAGCTTTGTAAAGTATGTACATATAAATTATATAGAGAAAAATTAAGACAATACAAAGTGTTAAAATGTAATAAAAAGCTATTATTATTATATAAGTATTTTCTTTTTGCATCAATTGTCATCAGCTTATAAGGTTGGAGTACTTTACTGAATTAAAATGGCGGTGGCTACCTAACCTAACTGACGCCGTGTCGCATCTCTGTATTCTAGGACTCTAGCGTTCCCTTTCTCCAGTAAAAAGTTTCAGTAATAACATAATCTAAAATATTCATAACGTTATGTACATTCTACGTACGTTACATTTTTACTGAAATTTTTTACTGGAGAAAGGGAACGCTTATCCAGTAAAGCTAGATCTACATTAGTTGCATCGCACCGTCGCAAACGTTGCGATCTAGTTGTGGTCCAATCAGCGTCGAACTAGCTTAACGTTGATTGGATCTCAACTGGATCACAACATTTGTGACGCTGCAATGCAACTAATGTGTAGAACAAGCTTAATATACAACATGGCGACTATTGGATACTGTACTGAAAATCAGCGAATGGAAACACACTTTTTATGTGATCGCATGGCCTTTAAGCATGGCCTATTCTACAATAGCTGTAAAACGTAAAAATCAAAATCAAATATGTGAAGACGAATCGATTACGATTGATCAAGCCTTAAGAATTGACCAATTACAATCAAGTATTTTCCTTACATTCGATTGTGATTGATCAATCCTTATAGTTTACGGCTTACAACTCAGCATAGGACATTGTAGAACAGGCCTTAGGGGCTGTCTACAATACGTCATATGTCAGATCGTAAGCCGTAAATCGTAAGAATTGACCAATCACAGTTGAATGTAAGAAAAATATTCGACTACGATTGGTCAATTCTTAGTTAGTATGATATGAGTAGTGACTAACGGGTTAATGTAGAAAGCCCCTTAAGGTCCGTCTACAATGAGAGTAGTCGTAAATCG
>NW_012028672.1:23070-24012 GCF_000956235.1 Wasmannia auropunctata | reverse complement strand
TAGTATGTTATATGTATTACAAATATTATAGATTCTTAAATTAGCAATGTGCAATGAGCGGGTTGAATAGGACATATATATAAATCGAATAAGATGTACATATATACATACAGATCTCATCAAATATTTTGCTTTTAATAATAACATATTTATTTTTAATTTATAAGACGTTTTTTATATATTTCAATCAATGTATATGCATATGAAGTTATAGTATAAGCGCAGTTTTATAACATTATATAAAATTACTTAGATTACGGCTATTATTATGTAGAAATTAAAATTCTTATTATTTAATACAGATAGAAGAGTCCTTTATATAAAGTTATAAACATATTAAGCATATATTCAGTAGCGACGGATTTTTTAGATACAAAGTTAGCGTAATTTAAATTATATTTTTATATTGCAACAGTTTTTAAACTGAATATCACATTGCAACAGTTTTTAAACTAAATATCACATACAGTTTTTAAATCGTAAATGTAGTACAAGTTTTGTAAAAAGACAAATAAAAATGCTTATTTATAATCAATATTTTATAAACTTATCAGCATTAATAAAAAATAATAATTAAGAAAAAAAATACAAAAAATGAACATCACGCAAATTAGACGAACACACATACAAATTGAATAATTTTTAATTTATAGGACGTTTTTTTATATATTCCAATCAATGTGTGTGCATATGAATTTATAATATAAGCGCAATTTTATAACATTATATAAAATTACTTAGATTACAACTATTTTTATGCAGAAATTAAAAGACTTATTATTTAAAATAGATAGAAAAGTCCTTTATATAGTTTATATAAAGTTATAAATAGACTTAAGCGACATTCAGTAGCGACGGATTTTTTAGATATACAAAGTCAGTGTAACTTAAATTACATTTTCATATTGCAACAGTTTTTAAACTAAATATCACATTGCAACA
>NW_012028672.1:14756-23050 GCF_000956235.1 Wasmannia auropunctata | reverse complement strand
TAGTATGATATGAGTAGTGACTAACGGGTTAATGTAGAAAGCCCCTTAAGGTCCGTCTACAATGAGAGTAGTCGTAAATCGTAAGCCGTAAGAAATTAATTAACTATAATTGAGTATGAGAAGAATAATCGACCGTGATTGATCAATTTCTTACGGCTTACAACTTATTGTAGATGAACCTTTAAACATATAGCCTTTCTACAATAGCCGTAAAAGCCAATCATAGACCACGACCCGATTAACGTTCACGACACTCGTAAGCATAATTTGTCCTTACTTAATATTTGATAAACAATAAAGATGAAACGATTCATAAGCGTTGAGAGCATAAAGCAAGCCATAGTCATAATCAATTATTCTATTCGATTGGACAATTTTTTACGGTTTAGAACTTATTACATCATATTCTATTGTAGATGGCCTTTAAGATTTAAAAAATTGACCAATTATAGTTATTATTCTACTATAATTAGTTAATTTTTTAAATCTTAATTCTTGAAGTCTCATTGTAGATACTACTTTAATCAATTCTAATAAGCTGGAATATAAAAAATATTAAAGTTGTACACTTATAAAACCATGATTTGTTGATTATATAGCAGGAAGATATAAATTATATTATTTTTAAATATTTATTATTAGTAAGTAAATTTATCTTATCTATAAAGTAAAGTTACATAAAATAAATGTTTAATATATTTTAATAAATCTGATCAAAAATAAAAATAGCTGCAGTTTCCTAAAAAAGACAGTTATCGAAAAATATATGGTTGAAAATGTTGCTTTGGATGAAAATATAGCGAAATTCTTTAAAAATCTCACATTGTATAAAGTGATTATTGTTCATCATTGAAATTTAGTGTAGAATAAGTCTAAATAAAAATAAAATTGCTTTACTGTTTTCACGTTTCTCTTTGAATCTATCGGATATTTGTGAGTAACCGAAAGGAAGTAGAAAACGATGCAACCTATATAAAAGTCTTTCTTTTAATTATTCACAAAATATCCAATGAATTCAAAGTGAACCTAAAAATAATAAAGCATTTATTAGATATTTTTATTTAGACTTATATCCTACCAGAATTTCGATGGTGAACAATCCATTTTACATGATGTAAGGTTTTCCTCCAGAAAATCCTGATACATTTTCCAAATGATATATTGCTCAAGAAAACATTCAACCATACTTTTTGATAACTATCTTCTTTAGAAAATTGTACTAATTTATATTCCTGTTCAAATTAAAACATTTATTTTATGTAATTTTGATTAGATTTCAGGGAGAAATGATTACTTTATAAACGTCGAATCGATGATATAGATACCAATCATTTTTCTCTAGAATAAGATAAATTTACTTACTAATTATAAATATTAAAAAATAATATAATTTACATATTTTCTTATCAACTTATATACATATAATTAATAAGTCATAGTATTATACGAATACAGGCTTACAAATGTAACATTTATACTCTAACCTCTCAGAATTAATTAACAGTCATATAATAGTTGCCAAATCTCCTTATTTTTAGGTTTCTATACATAATCATATGTATAAAAAAAATTATCCAATCACATTTTACGTTCGTTCTCGTAATAGAAATGCGATTGTATACTTTTTTTGTATAAACATATGATTATGTAACAATTCAAGTATTTCAAATTCGTCTTTGAGAATAAGAAGTAGGCCCTTATTCTCGATAAATATCGCATATTACTGTAGTATGTTATATGTATTACAAATATTATAGATTCTTAAATTAGCAATGTGCAATGAGCGGGTTGAATAGGACATATATATAAATCGAATAAGATGTACATATATACATACAGATCTCATCAAATATTTTGCTTTTAATAATAACATATTTATTTTTAATTTATAAGACGTTTTTTATATATTTCAATCAATGTATATGCATATGAAGTTATAGTATAAGCGCAGTTTTATAACATTATATAAAATTACTTAGATTACAACTATTTTTATGCAGAAATTAAAAGACTTATTATTTAAAATAGATAGAAAAGTCCTTTATATAGTTTATATAAAGTTATAAATAGACTTAAGCGACATTCAGTAGCGACGGATTTTTTAGATATACAAAGTCAGTGTAACTTAAATTACATTTTCATATTGCAACAGTTTTTAAACTAAATATCACATTGCAACAGTTTTTAAATCGTAAATGTAGTTTAAGTTTTGTAAGAAGACAAATAAAAATTTTTTATAAAATTAATAGTATTAATAAAAAAAATAAAAAGAAAAAATACAAAAAAAATAAACAACACGGAAATTAGATGAACGCACACAAATCAGATGATATATAGATAAACAAAATGTACTTAGATTTCGAATGAAAATCTTAAAGCCTAAAATGCCATTATTTTTGCTTTTTTTGCATATTATGCAACCATGTTTTGATCTGCGGAGATGTACGACGACTAAGAACTTTACATTTATTCCTTACAGTTTGAATCTCTTTTAAAGACGGCAATGTTTGAATTTGCATATATTGTGCAAAAACTTTAAGTGCTGTTCTTTTTCTTCTTTGGTCCACCGTACACGCTTTGTTTTCCCATAAGGAGATGCTAGACAGAATAATACAAAAATATATGTATTAAAATAATAAACATTAAAATATCATAAAAATTAACATAAAATGTTTTATATTGATTCCATATTTGAATTTTTTTACATTTAACAGTATAGAATTTCAAATATAACATTTTATTGCACTTCTTTTAAACCTTTTGCCAAACTTATAATCAAAATCAAAATAAATATGTATAAAAAAATATACATTATAACGCAAATGGTAAATTAACAGAATAAAATTTAAAACAAATAATATTATACATATAATAATAAAGCAAAATTTTCAAAGTGCTCTTATAAGTAAGTGGGAATAAAAATAATTCAAAACATTAATTTTGACATTGTGAGAAAACAAGTAACTTATGCATTATACTTAAAAAATAGTTTTAATTTAAAGAATTTTAAATTAATTTTAAATTTTTAAATAATTAAAATTAAAATTTTATTTTACAAATTAATTTTTTTTCTTACAATTTTAAGAATGTAACTTTGTAATGACTTTTATTCTAATTTACTCATACATTGTTAGATCTATTATAATCAAAATTCTTATGTTAAATGTTTATATACAGTTAGTATATAATTTGTTTGAAACATGAAATACGTTTTTCTTACATTTTATTTTTAATTATGCAATACTATGGCCATTTTCTGATATACAGTACCAGTACTGAAAATCTATAATTCGCATTGTGTATACAAACAGATTTTCAATACTGGTATTATATGTATATCTAAATATAAAAAGGCCTGCACAAAAAAGGATAAAAAGCAAAGTGTCACTAAATGAAAAATTAACGCTTTTTCCCATCTTTCTTCTTCATCTACAATTTCCTAATAATTATTTTTAGAAAAAATTAAATTAATAGAAAAAATTTTGACATACCGTAAAAAAAAATTTTTAATGTTGGTGTTATAAAAAATTGAAAAGGAATAAGAAAAACTACTTACTACTTCGTTTCCGTTTTGTATTTTTATCTTTCTGATTTCGGCAATTTGTATGATTTGACGAATTATTTGATAATAGTGATATGTTTGAAATAATAATTTATTTTATAAGTTTCAAAGAAAATAAATTAAAATTAATTATATAAAATACCAAAAATATAAAAATGTTAATATTAAATTTCTTGTTAGTACTCTATGTTATTCTTTGTAAATATTTTTTTATATATTAATTTTGTGGCGGTCCGCTTACGGCACGCGCGCCTGGCCGCGCGCCGGGCCCGCGCGCCCGCCACGTGACGAGAGCGGTGCGCGACGCCACCGCTAGGTGCCGTAGGCGCCACGACAAATCTCGTAATTGAGATTCACCCACGCCCGCTATATCTAGGGCTCCGTGGGTGGTCTCCAGCGAGTTCTCCCTGCTCTCGGGATAGTGCGAGCTTCTCCAGGCCACTATTCCGAGAGTGTTTTGAGATACCTGTACCCTCTGACAGAGCGAGCTCGGCTCTTTGAGATCGAAATAGGGATGTTCGATTTCTCTAATAAAATCGATTCTTGAATCGATTTTGAATCAATTTTATTAGAATCGATTTACTAAAAAATCGGGCTAAAAAGATCGATCTATCGAAAATCGATTCAATTATAGAGTAATATTTTTATTGCATAAATATATTTGATAACAATTATTATTTATTTATAAGGTTTCTATTCATACATAAATTTAATATATAAAATTGTAATACATTTTTTCACATATTTTTCTTTAAATATAATAATTATTTAAAAACATTTTAATTTTTGAAAAATTTATTTTTATTCATGTAATTATCTTGTACATTATATTTTATTATTTTTATTACTTTATATATAATAACTAATTTAACATATTTTTAGATTATTTAAAATAAGAAAATACAATTAAAAAATTCTCAGATGAAATGTAAATTATTCATTTATTTTCCATTCTTTTAATGTCAACGAATTTAAAAACAATAAATGTTGTAAGTGTTCTGGTAATAATCTACTCCTGTTTTCCGTTAATATGTTTCCAGCTTTGGAAAATAATCTTTCTGATGGTACAGAAGTAGCCACAATTGATAAGTATTGTTTCGCAATTATTCTTAAAGATGGATATATTGATTTATTAATATAACCCAGTAATCCATCGGATCTTCATTCAACCCAATCGTAGGTTGATTAAGATAATGTTTTAGATCGGTTGGAATTTCGTCACTTTCATTATTAATATACTGAATGTTATTTGCAAGATCTTCATGAAATGACCATATATCATTCGAAAGACTTGCATTCTCTGTTGCGATTGTTGCTATATTTTCTTTTCTTGGTATATTGTTATTTAAAGTTTCCATTTTCTGAGCTATTTTGTTAATTGCCTGTGAGCAGACAATAGAATTGTTGAAATGCAATTTTTTGAATCGAGGATCCAGAATAGTTGATATGGCTAATATAGTAACTTGTTCTACTGCTCCAAATCGCATATTAATATTGGCACTAAGTGAATCAAGTAATTTTAGAGCCGTAGGAGAGATCAAATCAAAACTTAAATTATTTATTTTTTTCTTTAGGCAATTAATTAATGGTATTACTTTACTTCCTGTGGTATAGTGCTCACCACAAATCTCTTTTGTAGCTGCTTCAATTGGACTCATTACTTGCATTATGTCTTTAGCGAGTTGCAGTTCAGAAGCTGACAACATTGAAGGTGCTTTCGGAAATTTTAATAATGTTAAACTAATACTTTCGGATAGTTCAACAAATTGTTCCAGCATATAATATACAGAGTTCCATCGCGTCGGAACAGACTGAATCAATTTTTTTGTTTCATGTTTTCGTAGTTCATCTGCAGCAGAAACAGATTGTTTAAAAAATGTAATCAGTGTCTTTATTTTTTCACAGAAAGTTTCAATTTTATTATCTTTCAATACGGCTGTAGCAACCAAATTCAATGTGTGGGCAAAACAAGGCAAATGTTTATTCTTTCCAAATACATCATTAATTGCTTTCGTAATGTTCGCTGCATTATCTGTTACGATAGCTGTAATATTATCCTTTTTGATATGCCATTCAGTACATATTTGTGATAACCATTGTCCGAGGTAATCTGAAGTATGTCTTTCATTCAATTCAGTAACGCCAATAACTACAGAGTTTAGTTTTCCATTTGAAGCAAAATGTACTGTTAATTCCAAATAACTTCTGGTATTAAGAGTATCCGTCCACACATCTGTTGTTAGACATACATGCTCAATAACAGATAACTTAACTTTCATTATATTTGAAAGCAATTCATATTTCTCTTCCATTAAAATTGTTATCTTTTTTCTTCCGGGAACTTTGTATAACGGTACAGTCATTTTCATAAGATATTGGAAACCTTCTTTCTCAACTGTATTAAAAGGCAAATTATTTTTAGCGATCATGAAAAGAATTCCATTTGTTATTTGCCCATGTTTCACACCTCCACCTAAAAAAGAAATAAACACAAAATTTCAGAATTTATTAAAAGTAAATTAATGTTATTAAAAGGTTTAATTAAAAATGTTATTTACCTTCGTAGGCTCTCATGTTCATTATTGTTTTATCTATTAATGGTTGATTATGTTTTATGTTTGTTTTTATTATTTCGCTTTTATTTGTAGATACTGTTGAGAGTGTTGAGAATGTTGAAGTTGAAGATGATGCTGACTCTATGTCTGTTATTAATATAGATTCATCTTCACATTCGTTAGTATTGTTCTAAAATTAAAAATATATATGTATATAATGTATTAATTAATAAATACACTTACAAATACATGCTAAAAGGTTATTCTATATATTATCATAAAATATAATATTACGTGTTCACTTTGCAGCCTCTGTTTTTTTATAACATCCAATTCATTTACTTCACTTAATGTTTTCTCATGTTTTCTTTTTAAATGATTTCTTAAATTTGTGGTATTTCCACCAGTTCTTACATCTGTTTGACATATTTTACATGTACCACCCATTTCCGTTCGAATAAAGTACTTCCACACATTACTTTTGCATTTAGATGACACTAATAATAAAATACAAATATTTACATAATAAATGAATATAATCACATTAATAGCAAATTAATTATCAACATTCAGGCTACTCAGCATAAAATCAACTACTACAAAATGGCTGTAATATAAAGTGCTTTATAAACAGCAATTATTAATGTTTAAAATGATTGCTGTTTACTTTGAAATCTTAAAAAGCATTATTAGTATTTTATAAAGCGCTTTGTATTTTTTAATACATCCATTATTATTTATTATTAATTATACATATGCTTAATTAAAAATATAATCTTTTGCTTACTTATTTCTTTTATAATTTATTTTTCTGTTAATAAGAAATAAATATAGGATAACATTAAACTTTTTAATTGGAGCAAAACTCATATAAATATATTTTGTTCATATATATCTGCCACCTTACTAAACCAATAAGCTGTCTCTCCTGTTCAAGAAGAAATGATGAAATAGAAAATACACACATTTATAATATATAATTTATTCATAATTTTTGACGCATTAAAATGTTCAAAAAGTAAGACACAAATTAGAATTATAAATAAAGAAATTTATATTTTTTAACATATTTCTTGTTTTTATTAATGTTTTATAATAAAGTCTAAATTGTCAATCAAACCTGCTAAGTAACACATAAGAATTTAAATTTATTATTTTATATTACTAAAATAGTATTATTTTATGGTTCTTAATTGTAATTTGTGTAAAATACTAACATTACAATTACAACACATAGCCATGCATTTATAAAGTAAGATATACATACCTTATAATTAATTAATGAACTGAGAAATCTTAATCTTTGTAAAGAATATTCTTATAAGTTTTTTTAGGTTCATTCGACGTATTTCTGCACGAAACAAAAGAATCTGGCAGAAATAATTAAGTGTCACTCTGCTTCGTAACGCGAGATATATTAATCGTTGAAGATATTAATCGTTAACAGGTTAGAAACACGTTTAAGTTTAGGTTAGAAACACATTTATCACACGATACGACGTGATACTGAGACCCGATCAAATTTCGACCCAAATATTCCTCAGGTGTCAATTTTTTTTTGTTTAACATTCGTGATTCGGAACAAGGATAAAATGATAAGTAGTACTTGGACACTTGGGTGGGAATCTGAAGTCTGAACGCTCCCCTGTGAGTTACGATCACTACGCATTGCAGATAGTAGATACGGATTGGATTGGAATTAATGGAATTGCGGATCGCGGATCGCGATTTCAGTCAATCACGGCGAGGCATATTCAAAACTACCTCGTCGTCATTGTTATTGGCTACCGATCCGCAATACGTAGTGTAACACGGGCTTAACTTTGCGTATAACAATACCATCGTTTTATTTATTAACACGTATGTTGAATTTAAATTTCGTGCTTTTTACTGTACTACTGTAGTGAAAAGTAACCAGACGCATGCGTAACGACTTTAGTGAGAAATGAGAATTAATTCGGCGATGTCAATTCGTAGTGCGCAGGTTCCAAACGTGGAAGAACGCAGACTCGGAATGGACCATGTCACCAGTGTCACTACACGCTAGTTACGCATAGAGTCCTAGATTATCAGAGAAGCACGACCGGTGTTACGAGTCCTGATTGGACTCGCAAATGGCCAATCATAAGATTGATTTATGGGATATTATAAATGTCTGCCGAATAAATCAATCTTAT
>NW_012028672.1:9485-13791 GCF_000956235.1 Wasmannia auropunctata | reverse complement strand
TGCAGCGCAACCCGCACCTCCAGGCCCGGCTGCGGAAGCTCTTCGGCGAGGAGGACGAGGAGAACTCCCCCCCGGAGAAGTAGACGAGCTCAACTGGCGCCAGCCTTCGCACCTTTCGGCGCGGGCACCTTCGGGTGCCACCCGACTTACTTCCTACCTCTCCCTGGAGTCAATCCATCTTAACCGAATATCTACACTGACATTCCTCCTTGTAAATATATCCTGAAAATATATTCCAAGCTGTTATTCGTATCCGGAGTCATTTGTGGATTACCCTTCATTGCGCTCCTTCTCCTGATCTATTATTGCCTACGTCCACAATTTTATTGTTTATATATATTAATAATAATATGTGCTCTATGTTATTCTTTATTAAATATTTTTATATTATCTTATTACTTACATATATGTATCAATTATTATTGTATTTTTTAATTTATTATTATATTATTGTATAAGTATTTAAATTTTATTTTAATTACCTATTTCATCGTTGTTAGAAATTATGCTTTCTTCCGAATTAGTTTCTTTTTCAAATTCCATATCCGACGCAGATTCATCGCTTGAATCCTGTGTATTTCCTTGCACAGCTTCTAAATATTGAGATATTTTAAGGATTTCTCTACTCGCTAGTGGTTGCCTGTAATGTTGTCTATGAATTTTATCTGCATGGCCCATAAATGTAGCAAGATCCGTAACATCAGTATCATTGAGGTTCAATTGAATGCAATATGTTGCTATATGTTTTCTTAGTATTGTACCACGTAAAGTAGTTGAATGACTAGCGTCACACTCTTTAGCAAATTTTTTCGCATTAAAACACAAGCTCTTAGATATTTGAACCTATGTTTGTTCAAACCTGGTAATCCAAAGATGTAAGGGTTTTTTTCCGGTACATTAGCTTCTTTCCGAAATTTCAAAATTAAAGTAACGATCGAAAAGATCACTTCAAAAAGATCACTTGACAATAAAACGGGGACAGTACGTCCTAATTTTCCCCTTATATAGAATCGAACGTATTTTTGAGCAATTTCTTTCTCCTCCATTGATAATGAGTTATATATATCACTGTACATATTTCCATTCAGTCTTTCATAACTTTCAAAATCTTCAATGAGAGCTCGTTCTATTTCTCCTGCTCGTCATCTATTAAAAACATGTATCGAAGTTAATATCACTTTTGCCAAAGAAATCCATTTTTCGTATGAGAAAGATTCTTCTAATGTTGAGTAAGCTTCTTTTCTTTTATCCATCAAATACTTATGTAATTTTTTTATATCTTCCAATGACGGGAGATTTATCTTTTTTCGTCTTTTATTAGTTGATTGTGTCTCTGAGACCGTTTTATTGACACTCGCGCCAATATCTTCAACTAATAGTTTTATAAAATCTTTAACTAATTTCTTTTTATCTTGATTTTCTCTTTTGATGTATTCTGTAATCAGAAGATTACCTATATGTTTAATTAATGTTGGCAAATTAGATGCTACTGCCGGAGTTTTATAAAGATGTTCATTATCGTATCCAGCTACTATATTGATTGCAGAAATACAATCATCATATATTTTAGGATGATAGAGCGATTTGAAATCTTCTATATTTTTATTTATTTCTTTCAGTGCCAAAAGAAAACGTCCAAGAACGCGCAATCGTGCTCTTATCATGTCATGCTGGTGTTGAGATTTATATTTGACACACAGCTTATTAGCATATAAGATCAACAATTCATCATATCTCACAATTCGTGTTACTATATCGTCTCGCATTACTGGAAACACCATATTTCTTAAAGTCTCATTTGCTAATTGATGTATTCTTCCTATAATTTTTCTGCCCATAATCATAATGCTTTTGTTCTTCCGAAAATCGTTTTTAAAACATTTTCGTGCATGATGGCGTATTGTGCTTTTGGCAAAAAAAACCCTTACATTTCGCACAAGCAATAAAATCATTCGCAATTTTATTAACTTTTTCATTTGGACGTCTGGATACAATTAGTTGTCCTGTATTAATATCGGGATTCGTGTTAAATTTAAAGTTACCCATCTTTCTTAATTTATTTATTATTTTTTTCCTTTCCGGATTCTTTTTTGGTAGCACTGCAAATTTTTTTACTTCAGGTTCATTATGTAATGTACTGTTTCCAAATGACGTGCGAGTTGCGATTGCAACTTCATGCAAAAAGTGCAACAGTGTCGTTTGGTGGCTTTTATCTTAGACTTTTCAACATACATTAGGTCATCATTGCATGAAGATTTGCCAGCAATATTAATTTCTGATGCATTGAGACTAGAAGCGGATGACATCGTTTTATTCGAAATATTATTTTGAGGAGTTTCGCCATCATTTTGAGGAGATTCACTATTACGTGAAGAACTTTCTGAAGATATATATTTTGATTCTTCATCGCTGCATTCTTTTTCATGATCTATATAGTAAAAATAAACTTTTGAATATGTAAACTAAGTTAAATATACAAAATAACGGAGAGAATTATAATAAAATGTGATAAAAATGTGATTATAATAGTAATAAGATAAGATGTAATTAAAACATTAATATGTTGTAATCACATGATATAAGAACTATACAATATTTCTTTATTGGTACATCTACTACGTTATCATTAAAGCAAAGAATTATAAAGAAAATAAAAACAAAATTACGATATTAAAATTTTTTTCAACATATTAAAAAAAATATTAAGTATTACGAAACATAAAAATATTTTTAGTAAGCATTATTCGATATTTTTGTTTCACAAATGTAACAAAAGCAATATTAAATAAACTTTTTTTATATATATTTATAAATGTTTATACATTTATTACATTTTTCTTTTATTATATTATCTTTTATTTATAGATTATTCGTAGAATATTATAGATCATCCAGTTTTTTTATCCATAGCTACGAAATAATATAATACACACCATCAACATCCTTTTCATTCATGGCATCTTGTTGATATGTAGACAACATGTGTATGTCTCCTGCATCTTCCGACAGTTCTTCTAAACATAAGAATTATTATTTATAAAATGTATTTCAATAGTCAATCCAAGTAAAAATATTACTTATAAAAGATGTCGAAAATATAAGAAAAAATCATTTCAAAAACAGGGATATAATCTACAAACATTTTATTACTATCGAAAAATATTTGAAGTACTTTAAAAAAGAAACAGTTTTAAGGTAGGAATTAATGTTTGAAAGGAATCAATGTTAAAAAATAACAGTCATATATTGTTATATCAATACTTAAAAACTTGTTACAAAAATTTTAATACAATTTTTCAAAATTTTTATGTAAATTCGAAAATTTCTGAATAATTTTATCTTTTAAAATATTATCTCTATATATTTGATTTATACGTACCAGTGCTAAATCTTAATTTCTTAATACATTTCCCCACATTATATTCAAACTCATTACATGCAGCTACAAACATGAAAAATATATATTTTACAACCCAAACTAAAATAGAAAATATTTTTTGTTTTATAATGATTATTGTGGAAACACATTTTAAAATTAGCAATATTTTAGGCAAGCATTTTTTAAATTTGAAATTGAAACAATGCTTTAAAGAACCTTTAAAAAACTGTTATAAAAAAATGGTACACGGTTCTATAACTATTTTGGCACAAACAGACTTTTCTATCTAATTAAAAAATCTAACTAAAAAATCGATATCTAATTAAAAAAATTCGTTTTTTAACCATTATTGCGAATTGATCAGAAAACAAGTAATATATACTTACTATCCTTTATTAACGCAATTATAAATGTATCGTATTCCCAACAAAAAAATATACTTTAAAATTTATTTTCTGTTATTATTTCAAAAACGCTAATTTTTTTTCTTATCACTTTTCTAGTAAACAAGCAATATACTCTACTGATTAGAAAAATAAAACACGTTTTACTACTGTAATTATAGCAAAATATTGACTATTGCTTGACTAGCAACGAGTATGAAAGAACATCCGTGTATTAAATGTCACATGAAAATTTTTTAAAGCATAATTCTTACTTACAAGAAATTATTTCCATTCGTTTATGTCATTATTTCCGTTCGTTTATGTCATTATTTCCATGATCAACATTAAAATTAAGCAATTCAATTGTTGAGTCAACATCAAATACTAAAAAAGCACAAAAATTTTTTGTAATTGTATAATAGATTATATTTAAAAATGTATTTTGATATTAACAATTGATATTAATACTCACTAATTGGAATATCATCAATTTCTTGATAATTGCTTAATTGAAAGTCTTGATATACAGGGTGTCCCGTAA
>NW_012028672.1:0-9456 GCF_000956235.1 Wasmannia auropunctata | reverse complement strand
TCAGGTAAATGTATGTGAAGTGAGCGCGAAGAGCCGCACGTACGGCACGTTACGCTCCTGCGTATTCCGGCTAAGCGCGATCTGATTGATTAACTTTATTCGTTAATAACTCTGTAAATAACGGTCTGAGCCAAAATTGAAAGAGGAACTTTTAGTTCAAAATTTCATTCTCTTTCACACCTTGAAATATTAATTAAGCGTTACGGGACACCCTGTATATCAACTTCCTCATTGTTTCTGCTTGCTTCAGAAAAAAATTTTATATTAATGTCTACACCGCCAAAAATATAAATATTATATTGTACATTTTTACAAAAATGTATTTACAAGAGCATATTGAAATAAATGAATATTCACCATGAAATACAGGTACCCAAACATCTTCCTGATAAGTTTGTTTGGAGTTATCCACCTCATGCATACTTGATGCTGATATAGGAGCATCATTCTGACAATTATATTCTCGATTGAAGACATCAGTCTCCTTGTCACTGATATTATCACAAATTCGTGTTTTGTTAGGTTCCACTACAAAAAATAGATGTATATATAATGTTTATAATAATTCACATTTCCAAAATTGTAAATATGAAAAATAATTTATACACACCACGAGATGCATGAACATTTCTTTGACAACGCTGTTCTCGTTCGGAAATATTAATATCACTGTTACTTAATGATACAGATGAATTTTTCTGACAATGTTTTGGATTGAAGATGTCAGTTTCATTGTTATTTAATCCAGGTACAGAAGCATCGTTCTGACAACTATTATGTTCTGGATTGGAGATATTAATCACATCGTTACTTGCATTATTAAGATTGTCGTTTTATTAGTTGCAACTAAAGAAAAAACAAATGTACATATAACATTTATAATAAATTATATTTTTAGAATTGTAAATATATTAAATATTTCATACTTACCACAAGCTGCAGGTACATGAACATCTCTTTGATAATATAGTTCTTGTTTAGAGATATCAATTTCATTATTACTTGATGAAGCAGGTACAGAAGTATAGTTCTGACAACTATGTTCTGGATTAGAGATCATATCAGTCTCATTGTTATTATCACAAGTTGTATTATCATAAGTCACCGTTTTATTAATTTCAACTAAAGAAAGAAACAATTGTGTATATAACATTTATAATAATTGGCATTTCTAGAATTGTAAATAAGTAAAATAATTTATACTCACCATTAGATGCAGATATATAAACATCTCTCTGACAACATAATTCATGTTCGAAAATACCAATCTCTTCGTTACTTAATGCAGATACAGAAGCATCGTTCTGATTACTATGTTCTGGATTGAAGATATCAATCACATCGTTACTTGCATTGTTATAAGTTACCGGTTTATTAGTTTTAACTAAAAAAGAAATAAATATACACAAGGCGTCATAAATGTCTTCTCATTCGAAGTTGCGCGCATATCGGACGCGTTTCAATCAGAAACGCGTTCTTCAGAACGCGTTCCAATCGGAAACGCATTCTTTTCTCATCGCGTAACTTCGAATGAAAAGGTATTGTGGAATGCCACGAAAATTCTTAACAGCCACTTGCAGCCAGTAGCTGCTAAAAATTTTCGTGGTATCCCTGAATTTGTGACACCGCCTGTACATATAACGTTTATAATAAATTGTATTTCCAGGATTGTAAATATACCAAAAATTATAATTTATATTTACCACAAGATGCAGATAGATGAACATCTTTCGGTCACATAGTTTTTGTTTGGAGATATCAGTCTTATCGTTAGCTGATAACGCAGAAATATCGTTTTGACAATTATATTTCGGATTGGAGATATCAGTCACATCGTTACTTGCATTATTACAAGTTATCGTTTTATTAGTTTCGACTAAACAAGAAACAGAATATGTACATATAATGTTTATAACAAAAGAGACAGATGTACATATAGCGTGTATAACGTTTAAGTGAAAAAATATAACAATTGCATTTCCAGAATTGTAAATATACAAAATAATTTATACTCACCACAAGATGCAGATACATGAACATGTCTCTGACCACGTAGTTCTTGTTTGGAGATATCAGTCTTATCGTTAGCCAATGATGCAGAAACATCATTCTGACAATTATGTTCTGGATTGAAAGTATCAGTCTTACTTCTATTGTCACAAGTTATCATTTTGTGAGTTTCTGCTAAAAAGAGAAACAATGTACATATGACGTTTAATATAATAATTCGTATTTTAGAATTGTAAATATGTAAAATATATATTTGTATAACTTACCATAAGATGCAAATATATGAACATTTCTCTGACAACGTAGTTCTTCATTAGAGATATCAGCCTTATCATTAGTCGATACAGGTACAAAAGTACCTGTTTCTTTGACAATTATGTTCTGGATTGGAGATATCAGACTTATCCTTACTTCTATTATCACAAGTTATCGTTTTATTTATTTTTACTAAAAAAAGAAACAGATTTACATATTTATAATTCACATTTCCAACAATTATAAATATATGAAATAATTTTTACTTACCACAAGATTCAAGAATATCTTTCTGGCAACATACTTTCCATTTGGAGATATCGTTACTTGATGCTGCAGGTACAGAAGTATTCGTCTCACAATAATGTTCTGAATTGGAAGTATCAGTTTTATTGTTACTAGCACTATCAAGAATTTTCATTGATATGTAAGGTATATTTGTATTAATATTTTTTAATATTGTTTGCAATAACCTTTTATCATCTGTAAAAATAATATTTTTATTATAATGTTTAGGCATTTTTTTAAACTGAAAAATAAATATGTCATCTTCATGATCATAGTATGTTTCAAGTACAGTTAATTATACTGGAAACTAATTAATTTCATGTAATGTGATATTTTCCAGCAGACACTAAATATAACTGTCATATAATAAATATAATATATGTTATTGTATGTATTATGTATAAAGCAGTTATACCTTATACGTTTGCTAGATGTGTAATTAACATATATTATCATTAAATATAACCTTTAAGGAGATTTTAAAATGACTGAGTTATTGATATCACTGGTTTCAAAATACTATGAATTGGTTAAACCAAATTCTTTTACACAATTAAGACTCTACTTGGTGCTACAAATACTTAAAAAATATTTGATAGACCAAGTAAAACAATTTTACTAACAGATCAATAAAAAAATGCTTTAAAGTATTTAGAGCATCAAGTAAACACAGCCTTATCAGTAATGTAATGTATCTGCCTGTAATATATATCAATAATTCGACTTTAGAATCCTCTTAATACATATAAATTATTAACTTACTGTTTTTTGTTATGACAGTTGCAAGGTATCTACCCTGGTTATTGTATTTAACTGTTATTGTACCTTGTTTATTGATGTAAATATGGCTTGAACGGCACACGTAATGCACATTATCGTCAAATTTTATTAATGCATACATTTTAAATTATAAAAGATTAATAAAATCAGACTCAATAAATTTAGAACCATCAACTGTAGAAATGCGTAGAAAATTGAAGATCAAATAAATTTATGAATAACCGTTACTGAATATAGCACATTTGTAGATTTAAATCCTGTATCCACGATGTTACAAATCTATTTAAGATCTCGAATGGAGAGAGAAATAACCTATCACATTTCTTCAGAAATTCTCTATCTTGCAGCCAATCGGAACATCCGACATAACTTGTCGTAAGACGACACATGAAATATTAGGCCGGGAGCACATAAAATGGATAATAAAGCATGACCACAGCATAAGACGGCTAGACCAATGAGAATCTTATGTAAATCAGTATGGCGACTTTGTGCTGGCTGCTCATTGATCTAGCCACCTTATGTTGTGCTTATGCTTTCTTATGCATTTTATATGCTTCGGCCCTTAGTGTTCCCAGATAACAACTTTTATCTCCAAAAAACATCTTGGATATAGTGTGAATTCTGTGTTCTACAATACGTCGTATGTTGGATCATAATCACAATCGAGTTTTTTTATAGCGTTTTTGGACGAAACGGGTTTGATTGCTTCAAGAGTGATTAATAACGTCACATACTCTCCTCATCCAATCAGAAATCTAAAATAGAGAATGCGACGTCATTAATCGCTCTCCGAGCGATCAAATCCGTTCCGTCTAAAATCGCTATTAGGGAGAATTCACACCTTGACAGAAAAGCAGAAACCAATTATAACTCGCGCTGGTAGTCGACAGTTTCTGTTTTCTGCTTTTCTGTTAAAATGTGAATTCGCCCTTACATTCGATTGTAGTTGGACAAGTTCTTATGTTTACGATTCGACATACGTATTGTAAAACGGCCTAATGTGAATGCTTCCTTATGTGTTTAAAAGTTTTAGTTAATGACCTAGTTTACACCGAGCACTTGATACGCGTACTAACTAGAAACTTTCTATTAAATTATCTTAATTTCTACAATGCATTTAAAGAATGACGTACTTAAGCTGGTACATTATGCATTGAGATGATTAATTAAATACATATATCATATATAATATATCATATATAAGTTTATATGCTTCGTCAAAATTAAGAAAATTTAATAAAAAGTTATTAATTAGTACGCGCATCAAATGCTCGATGTAAACTAGGCTATTAGCTCGGCCGGTACGGACAAAAATATTCCATGTATATGTATATACACTAGGCGTCATTAATGTCTTCCCGAGGTAACTAACGAGGTAGATACGCATCAGGATGCGTTTCCATTGATTTTCAGTATTAGTTGCCATGTTGTTTTACTGGACAAGCGTTTCCTTTCTTTAGTAAAGTTTCAGTAAAAACATAACCTAGAATTTGGACGCGATTTGAAGATTATGGATATTCTAGGTTATGTTTTTACTGAAACTTTTTGAGAAACTGAAGAAAGGGAACGCTTATTCAGTAAAACAACATGGCGACTAATACTGTACTGAAAATCAATGAAAACATACCTTTAGAATGTATTCAGTTATATCTAGTTATCTCGGGAAGACATTAATGACGCTTAGTGTATATGTATACGTATGTACATTCATCAGCCTTTTAATTGATCGAATGTACATGTATATCAGCGACAGTTAAAAATGCTGCTGCAAAATCAACAACGCATCGAAAACAATCCGAACAATCACAGAGACTAATGGATTCTTCAAAGAAATACAGCACATTTGCACAATAGATACTGTCATTATACTAACAAATGTAGCACTTGGTAGCAAAGTGCAACTTCTGATGAGTATATGTTTTCTAAATTCTACTTTTCCGCTTTAATGTAAATTCTCTCTAAAGTACCATTTCATGCTGACGCCCAAATCTCTTATTTTTAACGTCAAAACAGATCACGTGATTAACACTTGATACTTGTCAATTGATTACGTCAACGAATCTGTTTTAACGTTAAAAATTAGCAGAATGCTACATATAGCAAAATCTGTTAACCTGATTTTACATTAATCGCATTACAGCGTCGCAAACGTTGCGAACAAATCAGCATCAAGCTAGTTCGACGCTGATTGGATCACAACTGGATTGCAACGTTTGCGATGCTGCGATGCGACTAATATAATCTGGGTTAAGCCCGTATCAGACTAAAGATTGAGATAATTGAGATTGGAATGGAATTTGACCAATCAAAACAAAGTTCACTAAATTTGAGATTAGTTTCCTTTCTTCTAATTGATTAAATCCCAATTCAATTTTAATCTTAATCTTTAGTCTAATACAGGCTTTAAGCTGGTTCTACATTAGTTGCATCGCACCGTCGCAAACATTGCAATCCAGTTGTGAACCAATCAGCGTCGAGCTTGCTTAACGTTGATTGGATCTCAACTGGATCGTAACGTTTGCGATGCTGCGATGCAACTAATGTAGAACCAACTTAATGTAAAACTAGCTTTATACGGGATCTACAATAGGAATCATAAGCAGTCTTAAATCATAGAAAATTAACCAATCACAATATTATAAGCACTGCACATGAAATGTATAACAAAGCATAAGCAAAGCATAATACGGCTAGACCAATGAGACCTTGTGTAAATTAATATGGCGACATTATGTTAGATGTTCATTGGTCCAGCGGTCTTATGTTATACTTATGCTTTATTATACATTTCATATGCATCCGGCCTGATATACTAAGTTGATACACTATGCATCAAGATCATTAATTAAATACTTATGTCATGTACACGTTTACATGCATCGTCAAAATTAAAAAAATTTAATAGAAAATTACCAGTTAATACGCGTATCAATAGCTCGGTGTAAACTAGGTCAATGTGAATCCTCCCTTAAGTCACAATCACATTAACGATTGAAATTGACATTGGATGGAGATTTGACCAATCAAAGCGATATTTACTGAACTTGCTATCAGTAATTTTTCTTCTAATTGGTCAAATTCCAATTTATCTCAATCTTAATTATTAATATCACTTTGGCTTCACGTGTTGAAAGTCTTGGTCGGACTTAGTTAATGGTTTGGCCAGTACAGACATGTTTTCGTTTCGGTCTGGATTATACCTAAGTTTTTGAAAGTTTTTGACGGAATTAATTGTACCGCACATTCTTTGGGATTAATTAATCAACGCATCTTGAACACTGTGAACATCAAGTAACACATCATGTTACACAGTAAATCCTGCATGTAGAACGTATTACATTGCTGCGATTATCTGGCAATAATGTCTGATAGAGATGGGCCGCCAACAATTAAGAAGAAAATATCTTTGAGGTGTATTTAACAATTCAGCAAAGTGTCGTTGAAGAGGTATTAAAATTGTGCAGTATCTTGCCGAATTATGACTGACACAAAAAGATGGTCGTAAATGTTTCGGAGATAATATGTAAACGCAATTGTTGTAATCGTAGGGAGCGCTTAATAATTTTACATAAACGCGTGTTGTATCAATTGTGATATCACTGGTATCAGAAACGATTAATACGACATACGTTTACGTAAAATCGTTGACTTAAGTTTATGAACTCTCAAAAATTACGACAATCTTTCTGTGTTGATTATTATTCAGCAAACGATTTGTTACGAGTTTTCTTCAATGTAGGTGCAATAATCTGACTGCGAGGATGAACGTCGAGAAGAGGTTCAGGACGTTCCATGAGTGGCCGATGAACGCAGTCATCGATCCAGCTCGTCTTGCGAACGCAGAATTCTTTTACATTTAATGCTTTGTTTGAATTAGTATGCTTTTTCATATTCGATGCAGATTCATCTTATATATGCTTATATCCTGTGTATTTCCTTGCACAGCTTTTAAATATTGAAATATTTTAAGGATACCTCTACTCTCTAGTGGTTGCCTATAATGTTCTTTATTTATCTACGTAGCCTAATAAATGTAGCAAGATAAGCAACATCAGTATCATTATCTTTTTTCATCCTTTATTAGTCGATTGTGTCTCTGAGACAGTTTTATTGACACTCGTTCCAATATCTTCAACTAATAGTTTTATAAAATCTTTAATTAATTTTTTTTTATATTGATCTTCTTTCTTGATGTATTCTGTAATAAGAAGATTACCTATATGTTTAATTAATGTTGATAAATTATAAATGCTACTGTAGGAATTTTATAAAAATGTTGTTCATTATTATATCCAGCTACTAAAATAGATGGAAACTTTTCTCTCCTGAAAGTCAGTAAATAGTCGTAAAAGGCACGTAAAACTTATTCAGACAAGAAAACTCATGATTTGACAGCTGTTGAAAGGAATGAAAAAGATATTTTACGTATAAAATTCGACAATAACTATAGTTTCCATCCATTTTTACGATTTTGATAAATACGAGACAAGTCACATTTTCACAATTAAGCACATAATAACAAAATGGCACACAACACAAAATTTGTTGTCAACACTTTTCACAGTAGGACCATTATTTTCTTCAAGTCGAGTATTCTCTTCATATTCGACTGATTGATCAATTTTACACTACTTACGATATCGGCATACAATATATTCTGTAGAATTATCACGGTTTATGACTTAAAACACCGATATATGACGTATAGAACGGGCCTAATATGACAAGAAGCTTCTAATTTCTACCGCGATATATCGTCGCTACCGTCAACGCGGAGTTCGTGGCTAACTATAGGCAGGGCCCTTAACACCTAATATTTCGTAATAAACATATATGTATGTATACATTGATTATTCAGTATCATAAGCAAATAAAGTAAAATTAAAATAAAATTACAATAAATTATATTTATTTAACTGTTACATACATATATTTTCTACATGCTTTACGAGATATTTTATTCGATTTAAAATTTTGTGATCATTGTTCACTTTTTAACTTAACTTTTATTTTTATATGTGTTACTTATTATCTCTTATTTATTATAATTTTGACATTTTACAAAATTGATAAAATGACATTAGATGATTTTTTATATATATCAGGAACATTAAATTCAATACTATATTAAAATGTATGGCATGCCTCCACTCTTCACTTCAAAAATTTACTGGATTGTGATAGTTGTACAGAATAGAGGAAAAAATTGTCCTCTTTTATTCATCGCTAAAAATTCCATTTATTCCACTATGTCAACGTACTTATAATTAAGTTATGTTACAAATGTATTACATTAATCCAATTAAACAAAGTTTTTTTGCATACAATATGCTCATTGCCTTATAATTTTGTGATTTTTATATAATTAAGATTTTATAATTTCCTGTTAAAAGTTATGTTTTGTTAAAAACATAATCTTACAAGAATTAATTACCTTTTTTACGAAAATTAATGTTATAAGAGATAAATTTAAAAAGCAAAAATTGTCATTTAATGTTATAAAAAAATAATAAATCATTTAAAGTGACACAATTGATTATTAGAAAATCTTGCAAAAAATCCACAAAACATAGCTATTTTTTAATATGATATGTAATATATATCATGAAATTCTAGGACTCCAAATGATTGAACATAGTAAATGGGAGTAAGGAATAAAGAATTAGGAATAGGAAATTGTATATTAGAAGGGTTTTGATTATTAGAAACTTATATGCTTCAGTCAAGGGATGTCACAAGATTTTTAAATTAAAAATAATTTTTGTTGCTCATTTTTTATATTTATTTTCTTATCATCCTTTATTGTCTAAGCTCTAGTTTGTGTATTACAGAAGATGTATAAAAATAACAAAATAATCGAGTTTTACAAAAAATAATAGCGTCGTCATACTAAACACATTATACGTATAATTATACATAGTTTATGTACAAAATGTCGTTGTACTAGCCAATCGATACTTAATTCATTATATATACGTACCAGCACATTTTATCTTAAAAATATGTATAATGTATACGTCAGGGAGTTAATGTACTCTTATGTATACAATAAAATGCGTGAATTTTTGATGTCGTTAGAAAATAGCCAATTGACGTATATATATATATATATATATATAT
>NW_012028671.1:27556-38969 GCF_000956235.1 Wasmannia auropunctata | reverse complement strand
ACTAATCTCACATTATCCCAAATAAATTAAAAAAATCATACTCAAATATTAAAAAAGCTTTTTGACTTGTCATTATTTACCCAACTAAAAATTGTCATTATTTACTCCAGGAGCTACTTTTTTCATTAAAACTTTACTGAGGGAAATTAATATACAAGCATAAGGATTATAAAATAGAGAAAAAAGATACAGTATGTCATAGAGTATATTAAATCTCATTCAACGATTCAGTAATTAAAAAAATATAACTTCAAATATCAAAGAAAGATCCAGGTTTTACCTTATTTCACGCAAAATTTTTAAACTTCTCCGCTAGCTATATTGGCTTTTGATTTTTCAGAAGATGATTAAATGCTTAAGAACTGTGTTTCTATTAGCGAGTAGTGGTAAAATAGACGCGGGACAGAGAGAAATTTAAAGTGACACTGTTTGCCCCCTGTCACTATTTGCCCCTCCCCCCTTTCCCTTATATTTTTCTAATAACAATTATTTACCGGAAAAACACATTTTCTTAAACTCTTGTCAAATAACAATCTCGAATTTTTTTGCATTAAACACCCATTTTGAAATATTTCAATAATAAAGTTAAAACTTCCATCAAGTAAAGTCACTGTAAAAGTGATATAGAAAAATTTTCACCGTTATTTCATACTTCGCGCGAAACGTGCAGTTTTTCCGCGAAACAATACGTATATTGCGAAATCGCTTTGAATTTCTCCGGGCAAAATATAAATAAACGCGCCACGTAATTGTATGCACGCTGCTAAGCGCCGATTCCATGCTTGCATACGATCTCGTTAAGCGCAGTTATTATAGTACCTAGTCGTTTTACACGCGTGTAAAAGATAAGGGAAACTCCGTAATTACCGAAAAACTCGTATGTAACGCAAACTGTACTACGCCCGCGCGGATTTTTCACGAATGCTGCAGTTTGAAAAATAAAGTTTTGCTTCGCTAAATTTTCAAGAGAATTCGCAATAATGTGGTGGAAATAACATAATTTGAGAATATGATGCTCTCCACTGAACTTTTCCACGCAAATGACTCTCGTTACATTACTTTATAAAATTACGTATTTTTACTGAAGTAAACGCGAATCTATTATTTATGAAGTATCTTATTAGAATTTCGCTGATACACACTACATGTAGAATTACAAATTTGATGTCCCGTGCAATCTCATGCGGATGCAAGCTATTTTCGCTTGAAATGCGACATATTCTGTGAATTAAAATTAAATTATATTTTATTATATTTTTAAGTTTGAAAATGATTTAACAAACAGAGTAAGGTCGCCGATGATACGTTTTTCTTTGACCTTTGAGTACTATTTTCTGGATGTCTTGCTTGACAGATTGTCTTAAATGTTGAACAAATCTTTATAACAAGGCGCGGAAAATCCCAAGGATCAGTATTTGTCACTGCGTGTATAGTTATGCACGGCGTGTTGTTTCTAAAATTACCGTCTCGGAGGAAATTCTCGTTTCAAAAACGTAGTACCGTAAGCAGTGCACATGACAAAATACAATATAAGCGTGGATTATTCCGAGTGCTTTTCTTGAGTTTCACGTTGGAGAAAGTAAAATGTATTACATTTTTCCGCGGCTTTCTGTAAGTTTCAAACAACTAACATAAGAAATTTTAACGTAATAACGTATACCCGTTATATTAACATAGTGCCCATTTAAAAAAGAGTATATATCTTGTATATACTTATAATAATATCTTGTTTACATAGATTTTAGATGTGCTGTTATATAATGTTTTATAATGATTATAATATTACGTTACGCTCTTGTTAATATCATTTCTCGTCAATTTTTACGTTCTGTCTAAAGATAATGGTTAATATAATAATTGCCCCGAGACGTGAAAGTGTAAAATATGCAACAACTTTGGAGAGTGGTACAATGAGTCCTGATTAATTTATGATCCTGGTGGCGCGTTAGAGAACAAGGTTTATCGATCGGCTATCTTATCGGTAACATCTGCAGACCTCACGGATTATTTAAGCAGCCACACTGCAAATGACTATAAAGTCAGCAGTTACGTCGGGCCCAACCCATATGCATAATGCGTTCTATTAGAACGAGAAGCGATGTTTGCACGGCATAAAGCACCGTGCACACTATGCGCACCCCACTACTTCTTTCGGTCATCTCTGGTCCTGAATATGAGAGCTTAAACAACGTGACGAGAAGAATTCGTAGCCGTTTATCGGGAAATCGTTCAGCGGCAACCAGATATAATAAATATGTCATATAAGCGCGCGGACGACAGACGCTAATTAACATTCATGACCTGGAGACCGTAATGAGGGCTGCGCTATAAATTTTCCGCGAGCGGGTTTGCGGAATCTATGAATTTTTAGGCTATAAATCTGTAAATCTAATTAGCTATTTAATTATTTCGATTCGATTACATTTGATTCATTTATTCACGCAAAATCACATGTATTATAAACTCAAAATCGGATTGTTCTTCGTGTTTAATCTATTAATTCATTTGTGCACGTATCAAACAAAGTATATGCGGCATCTAAAAAAAAAATTGCGCATAAGAAACGAATGTAATTACGTACGTTAGCTATAGAACCGGCAACGTCAAAAGATTCGAAGAAGAAATATTTCATTCCCCCCCCTCCCGCCCGGGAAGGAATATACGAAACGTTCGCGCGCGGACATGTCGCAAGTACGCAATATTACACGTTATAACAAGATTTACACGCGGAATAGCTTATCTGAATGTCGCGCTGGATACGGCAGACGCTCTGCAGAGAAATGCATTATTTTTTACATATTTATTAAGGTTGCTTCATCAGGCTTTGTGTGCGCGCGCGTGTACGTTTTTCAATTTCACACGGTCGAAAGTATATGCGTCGAAAAAGCTCGATTTTTTCTGAAATCGCGTTAGCGCGCCGCATGGCGTATGGCACATTCGCGTATACGCGGAATTGAAATTATAAAGAGGAAACGTATGAATGGAGACTGACGACGTCGATAACAACACCGGCGATGCGACTTGTAAAACATAAAAAAGTTGATGATCGTCGAACTAAGAATACTAGAATGTAAAATTTTACAGTTGAAAATTTATAAAATGTAACGTGTATGTGTATATACATATGTGCGTGGAACGGTACATTATTTACACGTTATTAATTTCGGATTCGTCGAAAATGGAATCAATGAATCGACGTATAATTTTCTCTCCCTCTCCCCCCCCCCTCTCTCTCTCACTCTAGAATTATATCGTACGAAATATTTGTGTGAAATTTCTATGAAATTTCACTATAAATTACACATATTGTATAAATGTAATAGCTAACAATTTATAAATAATAAAAGATTAATAATAAATGCAAATAAGTGTTAAATTTTATGTTTGGCAATAAAAAGTATATTTAAATAGTAATAATTAAATTGCACATTTAATAAATACAATGAGTAGGTAAGTATTTTCTCGGATTCTCAGGTTTCTGTAATTTATGCAACTTATACAAAATTATGCACTGTAAGAGTTATAATATTAATAAGAGCTCGGCAGAATATATTCTGAAACGTTATCTAACTAAAACTTTGCTTTTGCACAAATCTGACGAAATCCAATTTTGCAATTTCTTGAATTTCCCTCTAGTAGCGGTAATATCATCAGCATTGTGAAAATTCTAAACGATTTTATCACGATCTCAGAAAGCACACCACAGAATTATATGTGAATATATGAATAGACGACAATTTTATTTCCTCAATAAGAATTCCAATTGCAAGCTTTCTGATTCTTTTGATATGCGAGCGTGCAGATTCGCATTTAAGTTATTACAGATCCTTTTAAGTTGCTCTTTAATAACCTAACCAGATAATTTAATTGTACAATTTTCTTGATTTTAATTTAAAATTATAAAAAAATCTTTTAACGACAAATAATACTAACTCACTTAATATTTTATATGGAAAAATATAAAAATCTTTCTCTCGTATATAATTGAAAAACCATTTTCGCTCGATATTTTCAGTCAGTTCGAAGTAAACAGAAAAGTTTGTAAATAAATAAGTTATCGCAAAAAATTGTAGTAAATAGCACATATAAATTAATATTAAATAATTTAATTAAATATAATAGTGTAGTCATAATATTTTCAGCTTTTTGCCATATAAGAAAAAAAATAAAGAATTTTATCAACTCTTAATTTTTCCGCGGCGCACCATTTTAAATTAATTACCGCCGCGAAGTTGTAGTTGTAAAAAATCCCTGCGCAGAAAGAGAAACAGAGGTCTAAATGAAACAGAGAAAACGCATCGCGCAGTAAACGAAAGAGGCTTTATGCCAACATGTTGGAAATTTGATGTCCCGCGGCCGATAAAAAGCGCAATAACGCGTTACGATAGCACGTGCTTGTAAATCATGTTTTTCCTGCACCGCGCCGGCGTAAATTCTCCGCCGCGCTATGAAGCCGTCCGAGATCACTGCAGTTCCACGATTAAACTGTAATAAGCTTTTCCTCACGCCCGCTGCTGATTGCCAGTTCATTATTCGGCATTATATGGATAAACATGCGACGTTCTGAATAACAATAGCGCCCGAGATAAAGACTAGAATGGGATGGATTGCCATTATATACGCCTGATGATATCTATACAAATTACAACGTAATATATTACCGGGCATTTACCTACATAAGAACGCGCCAAGTGTCTGAAAATTACGGACACGTGTAATTTAATTTTAATTATACAGTTGAAACAATTGTAACACTCGTATACACTCGTAATAATTGTATACTCGTTAGCGTAATCTTATAATTTCGCGAAGGAACGTGGCGTGAGAATCAAATTTGTTTTTCCCTCTCAAGAATCCGGCATCGTCTCGGAATCGACGATAACTTTTAGTCTGCGGCCGGGATATTTATATCACTGACGTAAAGTATTGCGGAATGGTGAGAAATGTCTTGCCTGCGGAATGTTGATATTGTGCAGGAAGCAGAAAGTACAACAATATCTTTCGATTCCGTTCCGTCGCGATAAATCGCAGTTTCCGCGTGCTGTAAATTCTTGTCAATGAAAATCGCGAGCTTCGTTCGCTTTCTATTTCCTATACGTGCGAAAAACTTGTCCACTTCGTTCGTTCGCACCTTCAAGCATTCAACTCATCAGATGGAGTAAAACAATCATTTCTTAATTTCTAAAACATTTCAGAAGTATTTGTAAGATAAATTTGAGCAAATGACGAATACAGTAGAATATGTATTAATGAAAAGCCTTTCGATAATTGTCTCTTTCCAACTTGGTTGAGTTTATTTTTATTTCCGTTTAATGCTGATCTGAATTCTTGTCTTTATATCTACTTTTCAGATCAATAAATTGATCGCCGCTATACGCGGCGATTAATATTTCCAATTTTTCTACTCTCGCTTCAATTTCCTTTTATTTATGACTGCGCGGCATAAATTTTGAATGCAGTTTAAAAGGGAGGATTTTTTTTTTAAACCATCCGCATTTCACGAACGCGCGGGCGTTCCGACGCGGCGTCATTAAAATTAGCACGGGATAATGAGAGCGTCTCGATCGGCGATCCCGCCGGGTTCTCGATTAGCGCGGACAGGCTCTCGAGAAGATTAAAGGCGAAGCAGTTGAGGATCGGGCGCAGGCGCGTACTTAATGAAACGTAATTTCGCGTCCATTACGGCGTAAAAACGGCAGAAAAACGGCACTCGCATACATTTTAATATACGAAGCGCGGGCTCAAAGGGGACGAAAATTTGCGGGAGTTCCGCGCGCCCCGGCAATACATATAAGTATATATGCGCCGCGCGGAAAACGAGCACAGATTCATCCGACCTATTTAGAGAAACTCCTGCAATTTTTATTTCGCCGCAGAATGCGCGGTTGTTCGCGTCATTCTGCCCGCAATGCCGTTCGATCGTTAACTCTCGCGGAAGAGAAAAAAAAAAAGAGTACTCGCGCGCGCGCGCGCCTCTATAGCGTGTCGCGCGCTTTAACGCAGTTCCTTTTGAAGCAAGTTTGCGCGATTTCCCTCATAAAAGCTCGCGCGGAGACGTGCACACGTTTAATAGCTTAATGAAATTTTTATATTTTATATTGCAAATGTGCGACTGCGTGTAATATATTTCCTTTCCCCGATGCATATGCGGTACCATACGATGATCTACTTTTTTGCAAGCACGAGCCGTTATAAACGTGATAAAGATATATTATTGCTTCTCAAAGCCGATTAAAAGGATCTGTAACAAGCTAAGTTAATTTACCAAACTCTTGTATATGCACTTTCCATGAATTATCCACATTCGGGGCATATACCAATTTACCGCTACCCCGAGCGCGCGATAGAATATGGAGATATTCAAATTTGTCTAGCGTAAAATACAAACCACACTCGGTGTTTACATTCTACCAAATTTCAAAGGGGCCGAGCCCTGGCCTTAATTGCGAGCGAACGTCGAGTGTACGCGAAAAAGAGAGGTGGGATCTCGACGGACGCGGGCGCCCGTCGCGGGATCCGATGTCAGGAATAAAATCGCGCGTCGCCGTTTGATTTATATAAATCGCCGGGTTCGTCCGGTCGCCGGCACGCCCGCAAACGCGCGGGGGTTCCCCGTTTTTCCCAGGCACCTTCATCTCTTCGTAATTACTCGAGAGCGGAGAGTCTCTCCCGTGTGCTTTCTCGCACAGTCGACGACGCAAAAAAACACGCGCGCGCGCACAGACACTCGGCCGCGGTCTATCCGGCTCGTTATACGTTTCGAGTGGACGCGACATCGCACTCTCGACGAAGAGGAAGGGAAGGGGGGAGGGGGGGGGGAGAGAAGAAATAAAAAGGAGAAAAGAACACACACGCTATCCACCCCACCGCGGCATGAATCCGTATATAAGATCGCCTGGCATATCGGCCGGATATGGCGGAAAAAAGAGGAAGAGTAAAAGTCCGAGTATAGGGGATGATTCTCCATACGTCGCTCGTACACCTTCGATCGGGAAGCGAGGAGGGTCGCGCGGGATGTGTAAACGTGTATTATACGGGGTGCCCTGATGGTTAACACGTAGCTCAATCTATGCGCGTTTATTCACAATCACGTAAACTGTACACGGAAAGAACAATTTTGCTGAATCCAGATCTGAAAATAATTTTTGTTCGAAATTATCAAAATTATTTTGTACGAAAGTCAAAATAATTGCTAAAATATCAATACGTTTTATAGCAATGCTTATCAGTTTTAACATTTTAATAAATTATTTTGATTCAACAAAAAATTATTTTCAGATCTGTTTATAGCAAAATTTTTAGACCTTTCAACAAAATCGTTCTTTCCGTATACGTACTTAACCGAGCACAAATGATATCATTAATTCCCAGATTGATTTATCTTAATTTTTTATAGAAGGAACTATAATATTTGAATATCTTATTTCTTGAATAATTTGCACCGTCAGCGAAATTAAATCAATCAACGAAATTATCAAATCGAAATTTTTAATTCAAACGTAATTACACTTATCGCTTTAAATCAATTGTAATTAATCAAAATAAATCTTTCTACTGTTATTATAGAATAAATCAAGTTTGAAAGATGAAATCATTTCTCGTCACTTGAGAGAGAGAGAGTGAATCAAGATATTTTCTCTAAAATTAACGCAAGGTAAAATATTCCAACCTGTCTGTATTACGCAAAATGTTTATATTACGCAAAACATATAGAGATATTTAAATTTACTTTTCCTAAATTAGTAAGAAAACGCAAATCGTTCAAATTTGCCTTTCAGATTAGGGATAGTACAAAGTATCCAATTTACCTGCTGTATTTCCCACGGAGATCTGACGCCCCGAAATTTACTTTCAACACTTCGCAGTAATAGCGATTACTCAAATTTACTCTCCGCAAGTTGCGCTGCAAGATCCGCAACGCACTCTATTTACACTACGCGAAATTGAAATATATATAACTCGGAAGCACTACGTACCTACGTACTGCTATTCGCTCCGCCAGAATTACAGGAGACACGGGAGCATCGGGATTTACCGGATCTGCGAATCGCAAATCCAAAGCATTCAGATTTCCGTTATTTCGGAGACACCCAGTGCACGCACGCGTGCACGGGATCCCGCGGAATCCTCGGCAGAAGGTCGACCGGGAGTTGGGGATGAACCCAAATCTAGGGGAAAATTTTATCGTATATTCAGGACGTGTTCCGACTCACAAATGCGCGGTCCGTTAGGACGAGAAAGACGGTGAGAGGGAAAGGATGAGGAAACGCTCACCGGTTACGCTCTCCTACGGGATAGAGAGGACAGACGGCCGAGTAGGACGACCAAAATCGTTGGATTTTATTGCCAGCTTAAACGGTTTGCAGTCGAACGCATGCACGACCCGTCGCGAAATTGCGCGCAGCCATTTTGCAGCCATAATTCTTGCCGCTCGCTGCAAATCACAATAATATATTTAAGGTAGCGAAGCGTGAGATTTCTTGAGTTCTCTTAAACCAGGAGTGCCATTTTCCGCGAGTTGTGTTTATAGATTATAATTTAAAATATTCTTTTAACATTTTAATTTTTCTCTAGTGATAGCGTATAAGTCTGCGGTAAAAAAAAAATAAATTTAGAACAGATGTAATATATTTTTCCTCCGATACGATTCGTTAAATTGTCACATGAAGATGGGATCACTTGACACTGCGATTTTCCAACGAACGATCTCACAACGAGCGATAAGCGACCTTAGTGCGAGCGAAAAGAACAAAGCGCTAATGTAAAGTATAAAGAAAAAAATTATATTTTTGTATTTTTACCCACTGAAGATGGCTCAATGCGGAGCCGAAACGTTTGGGTGATAATTATTATTGTTAAATATATGTAATTTTAGCATTAACTTCGTGCAAGGCTCACTAGCCCTTTATTTGATACTTCTTAAATAAATTTAGATTTCTAAATTTTGTAAAGCTTCGCAGTGAGACTTTTTGAATAAGAGCGATTTCTTTACAAGTGTGCACGTATATTACCTTATCATAGCAAACTTTCTAATATTCTTTAATGTTCCTTAATATGCGTGAATAAAGGAAGTAATTAATTAAGATTTAAAAAAAAATTAAAAATATCTGTTTTCAAATTTAGAAATAATTTTATATATACATAAAATATTATATACATATAAAATATAATAATATAACAAGCGATCTAAATATCTATCTACAGATAGATATCAATGTCAGATTTTTTATATTTTATGTCTATACACACATATACATGTATATTATAGGATATATATATTTTTTTAAATATTTAAAAATGTATATAAAATTTCTTTTTAACACATATGTGTCAAAAAAATACTTTTTTACTATTTTTATATGCAGCAATATAACAAATAAACACAATTGCACGGCAATAAAATAAATCAAAAAGTGTTGCGTTTTATGAACTTCGTCCTTTTTCTCGCAGCGTGGAAACGTACCAATTGCAGGAAACGTTATAAACGGAAGTAAAGCAGTTTTTATCGCGCTGGAAATCACAATAAAGCGGATCCGCCAGTTAACTTTTTAACTTGTCGCGGATAAATGCGCCCCTTTTAATTTCCTTTAACGCATCGCGAGGTGCAGGCGCGGGCGGCGCCGCGACGCGCGACGCGACGTCGACGAGTAATTACGCGGAGACGAGTGGAGGAGCGAACGAAGGAGCGTTTATGAAAAGCTTCGCGTCGCTGAACGACAATAATAAAACGGAGAAAAGTGGATAATAATTCCAAGAGCGACAGAAGGACCTCCGAGCTCTGGCGTTTCTCCAGAACAACCGCGAGCCCGGCGGCCATTACGAACAGTCTGAACTTGAAAAAAAGGACAAAGATATTGAAATAAGAGAGAGAGAGAGAAAGAGAGACAGAGAACTATAGCATCCTGAGATATTATTCGCGTTGGCAAATTTCTGTACCGCGGAATTTCGCGCCAAATATGCAAACGCGCTCGAATGAAACACGCGCGAAAAAATGCGCTGCAAACAATATGTAACTTTTCCCATTTTGCACAGCTGCTTTGCGCTTTCGTGTTACTTCATTTGCCATCGCGCGTCAAATCGGCAACGTATTCGTGAGTCAATCCCTCACGGCTAGAAAACGGTCCCCAGGACAAATGAGCTCTACTATGCTATACTTTCTCATTTGCAATGTTGAACTTATGCGGCTTGAGAAGGGAGAAATTTGTCATGCGAATAAGCATTTCTTGTGCTACCGTAATTCAAGTCTATATCGACTCTAAAACATTTGTTAAACAACAACGAAGTAGCTTGAAAAGATACAAATAGATTAACGTCTATATCTCAATAATTTAAGCTTAGACTTTTATTAGTTTAAAAGATTACATTTTTATTAGATTAGAAACAGAAATATATCCGAATTAAAATCAAAATACAAAATTATAATAAGCTAAGTCAAAATTACAATTTACATTTCCGTATAGATTAAGTAGCTTTAATTTTCTTATTTTCAATATTAAACATAAGATTTCCATAAATCCAGAAAGCTATCTCGATCTTACATAGATTTATAAATTTACACACGCAATTTTTTTATTTATGCTAAATTTAGATCTATTAATTTATTCATAAATTATATCACAAATAATAAAAGAAAGCTTAATCAATTATAATTAAAAGTTTATATGTGCAAAACTCATGAATTTATAAGTCACTAACAAGGAAACATATTCTTTCCGTGACTCGCCGAATTTAATGAAACTTGGTACACTTCTAGAGTAGCCAAAAATAATAAACGCATACTTTTTTATATCGGCAATGGTGTAGGTTTAAGGATGCAAACTACCCCTTGTAATGATAAACACGAGTATTTAATTTTTTGCATTTTAATTAATTGTATAGCTACTTACTTCTTCTCGTTCTTTGCCAAACCCAGAAATAACCGACAAGGTGGGCAGGAGAAACCACCTGATTTTGATAATCCCACAGATTACTGTTTCACGAATTGTGAAACACACTGCTCATTTATATGTAATAATGTAGCAATAATAAAGTGCGCTTGGTGTACAAAATCTTTGTGTACAAGAATTTTTTAAAATATCATTTCTGCAAAAAGTACATTATACAATAAAATGAAAAAATAGATGTAGGTGAAAAATGTGCAATTGTGAAGAAAATAAGAAAAATTTGAAAAAATATAAAAAAATTATAAAAACATAAAAAATATTAAAAAATAATAAAAATTAAAAACAAAAAAAACTAAATAGAAATAGACTCTCGACACATCCTCGTCGGTTATTTCTGCACGGAAAGAACACTTTTGCTGAATCCAGATCTGAAAATAATTTTTGTTCAATAATCAAAATAATTTTGCGCAAAAGTTAAAATGATTGCTAGAATATCAAAACGTTTTATAGCAATGCTTATCAGTTTTAAC
>NW_012028671.1:25118-27362 GCF_000956235.1 Wasmannia auropunctata | reverse complement strand
TAAATTCGGCGAGTCACGGAAAGGTATGTTTACTTGTAAGTCTAGCTTACTCAATTCGAAAAAATACATCGAGAAATAATGAAAATTCAAAAGATTGATAATTCAGACTGTTAAATGTAAAAAGCCAAATCGCATACATCGAGTACATACATGTAGTTCGTGCAAGCTGCATTCAATTTGAATAACCTATAACCGCAAATCACGTGCAAGTAGGACGCAGTTACCTTAATCAGGACGCGTTAATCGCGACCGATCGCGTCGGAAAATTCGCGTTCCGCAAAGTCCGTTGCCCAGTGATTCCAAAAATGCACGAGTGCAACGAGCTGATAACTCCGCTCGATTGCACAGAATCAAAGCGTCTTATAAAACGCGGCCGAGGTACGCTAAATTGAAAAAGATCATTGACGTTGCATCTGGCGTCGGGATACAACGTCCATTTATTATAGTGCATGCGATTGGCATTCCCCCCCCCCCAAATTAACACTGTATGTACAATACACTAACTGTGAAAAGAACATTGTATTACCCCATTAATTAACTCCATTTGTAACTGAAGGAACTGTATTTTCAATTACAATAAATAAATTATAAGCACTTAACTTGATACCCAAGATACACACACACACACACACACACACACACACACACACACAACATAATTAGAGGTGTGCGAATAGTTCGAATTCGAATCGAATCACAGTAGATTCGATTCGAGTTTGTTTTTGAATCTGCAAGATTCGAAATCGAATAGTTCGAGAATTTCGAATCAACAACGGTTCGATTTCGAATCGATCCCCTGTTTTATTTAGTTTATTTACATCTCCCGCGAGACCAATTATTCTAATAAATAAGTATTTTTGATATATGTAATGTATGTATATATAGATTAATAAAATATTTGAAAGCATTCTAACTATTTGTTTATACACATATTATTATAATTTTCTAATTTAAAATGTTACATAAGATTACGATCCTTTGCAATGAGATGTAAATCGAAAACAGGTTCAGTTTGTTTAAATCATAGCGTAAAATAATGTAAATTATAAATTTCGATATTTATTACGTTTAAATTAATGTGTAATGTTAATCTGGGAAAATTTGATTCAGATTAGATTTGTATTCGAATTAAAGAGATTCGATTCAATTCGATTCGATTTCGAACGTGTTAAAAAAAATTCGATTTGGTCCGATTCGATCATGCAAATGCTTGATTCACACATCTCTAAACATAACATTCATTGAAAGTAGAGTCCTACCAAAATTTCGATTTCGGTTTCGGTTACGGCCAGTTTCGATTAAAAATTAAGATTTCGTTTTGTTTTCGGTTTCGGCCGAAATTATGAGAGAAAATTTCGGTAAGCAGAAATTAGTTAGCAACGGCACTGGCGAGCGTTCGAGAAGTTAGGTTATCATTGGTTGCTATGTGGTATGCTTGTTATATAATGCTTTATAATAAATTATTTTATAATATTGTGTTTTGAGGTATTTGAGTCACAAATTTTGTGAGAAATATTTAAGATATCGAGAATATTTTAATAAAATATTAATAAGATATTATAAAATCTTATTTTTAAAAGAATATATAAATTTCACACATTTCCAACGATTTTTTGAAAATCATACGGCTTTTCCAATAGTTTCAGTTTCAGTTTTGGTTTCGGCCGAAATTGAATAAAAACTGAATATCCATTTTTAATTTCGACCAAAACTGAAAAAGTGATTTCGGTCGGACTCTAATTGAAAAATTGAATTGTTTCATATTTGTTAAGCTGAGCTTTGTATAAATCACATAAGAAAGTAAAAAATAATTTATAATACCAGAGAGAAAGATGGGTCTGCACTTAGTAATATGAAAGTTTTTCTATAATTCAAGTAGAATCACACATCTCATTCATGACTGTATGTACAGTCATTCCTATTTTAAGGGAAAGCACCGTAATTTCTTAGAACGATGTACTCTGTGCTATGTACATCACAGCGTCGGCATACACTTTGAGATAATCGATCCGCGGTTGATCGATCAACGGCACACCGAAACGAGCAATTCTATCCTCCGCATAATGCATCAATCGCGCCCTCGTTACCGACAGCTTCATCCACCTCGACGTCTTCCAAAGACGGACATCACCGCTTCACCTCCCCGCTTCATCCGCCTCCTTCACCCTTCATGGGCAACGTTTCGTTCCTTGTCACCGGCGGATTTGCCCGTGACTGAGGAGGATAAAAAGAAAGAAGCCGAGG
>NW_012028671.1:0-25098 GCF_000956235.1 Wasmannia auropunctata | reverse complement strand
GGGNGGGGGGGGTGAAAAGCGAGCCATCTCAAAGATCACACAAATGTTGGCGAGGCGCCTGTGTCTGGTTGCTGGATACAGCAAAAGATTGATTGGGGAGAGAGGGAAGTTACTTTCGCACTTGTCTTATTCACGTCGATCGACATTTCGCTTAGGAGTCTTAGCGCAAAAATAAAAGAATCCACCGTCCCGTCATTCAACTGTATAAATAAGAAAAATGTTATAAATAAAAAAAATCGAAAAGTTTTCCACACAATTTTTAAACACTTGAATCTACAAGAATCAGAAAATTCTTTCTTTAATGTATAAAGACATACAAATACTTAACAGAATCACAAAAACTTAATACACTCTTAATCATGTATTGCCTAGTAAGGGAAGGGAGGCAAATAGTGACGGATTTTTCCTCTCTCCCTTACAAGCTAATTTCAAATTTATAAGATATGATTTTTCACTAAAAGAGTATTTTCCACTTTCAAATATACAAAAAAATTTAATTAGAGTTTCTATAAGTCATGTACTTATACGGGCTAGATTTTCATAAAAACTGAAACCTACATTTGTCACTATTTGTCCCACCCTATGAGTAAATAGTGACCCTATGGGACAATTACAAAATACATAATTCTTAACTCTTAATCGATCTTTCTTTTGACATTTTGATTAAATGAGGTGATTTATATTTATTTCTATACTCTGCCATGTAAATTTTTATTTATTAATAAATAATAATAGTAACATTATTTGCAAGTATTTTTTATTGAAAATCACATTTATTCTTACCTTGTAACTAATCTCATATTATCCCAAATAAATTAGAAAAATCATATTCAAATATTAAAAAAGTTTTTTGACTTGTCATTATTTATCCAACTAAAAATTGTCATTATTTACCCCGGGAGCTACTTTTTTCATTAAAACTTTACTGAGGAAAATTAATATACAAGCATAAGGATTATAAAATAAAGGAAAAAGGTACAGTATGTCATAGAGTATATTAAATCTCATTCAACGAATCAGCAATTAAGAAAATATAACTTCAAATATCAAAAAAAGAATCCAGGTTTTACCTTATTTTGACGAATGCAAAATTTTAAACTTCTCCGCTAGCTATATTTGGCTTTTAATTTTTCAGAAGATGATTAGATGCTTGAGAACTGTCTTTCTATTAAGTAGTGGTAAAATAGGCGCTAGAAAGAGGAGAAATTTAAAGTGACACTATTTGCCCCCTGTCACTATTTGCCCCTCCTTCCCTTACCTCCAAATTCGAGGTATTTTTTTGAACATGGAAATGACATTTCGAATTACACACTAAAAGGGGGTATTTTTCGCGGTACATTAGCACAAGGTATGGAATATACGAGGTAATAATAAGTTTGGCGGTATATAATTGGAGGTACTGCTCTTCTGGCTGCTTCTGCATCTGGAGGTACTACATCTGAATTCGCGCGATACTTTTCTTTTGGTGATACAAGGCTCTGAGTTCGTACCTATATATAAATACGAGATACAAAATTTTGCGTATGTACCTCATGTATATAATACGAGGTACAAAATATTGCGTATGTACTTCGTAATTATAAATACGAGGTACTCAGCGGTAAAAATGTACCGCTAGTGTTTGGCAAATCCTTGATCAAATGACAAAACAATTGATTAAAGATTTCGTGTACCTTCAATTTTTGGCGGTACATATTTAAGGGATATAAGTATTTATTATGTCCCTCGTAATTACGTATAGAGTTTATCTCCAATTCAAATATAGGGTGTATTTCCAATTTTTTGGCGATACATGATTAAGAGTGTATGATTACTTTAAATATTTCATTTTACAGTATTTTTTTGTTCTGCAGTTATATCGATTATTTAAAAAATTGCGATGTATTATACATTCTACTTACTTAATTTTATCACTTGTACTAATCGGTACACCATTATTAAATAATAGTAAATATTATTCTCTGAAGGAAACGTTTATTTAATCCTTGTGTTCGCGATATCTTCATCGATCGATTTTCCAAAGTTAAGATTCGCTCTAGAATTTTGTTCTGTTTAGATAAGTCTGTGTATATTTCGTTTAGTTTACTGTGTAAACAGAAACAGTGATACGGAGTTATAGTAGTTATAGTTTGGGGGTACTCGACGGCAGCAGTGAATCTGGATGGATGCTGATTTCACAATGAGTTTTGTGCAGCGAGATACGTTAGCAGGGTAGAGATTGTTTTGGCAGTTTGTGTTAATTTGGTTTGAATTGTATTTGCTGGCGCGCCGTATTAATGATTAATTTTAATATGCGTTAATTAGAGATAAATTATTTTAAGAATCCAAAACCCGGACACATTTTAAATAATAAAATGAGCTAATGCAAAAATTGTGGAGCCACCTCTGATTTAATGTGCATCTTACATGTTGACTATGCTTTTTGTGTATTTAACGTCTTAGTAAAATGAGTCGATCTTATTAAAATGACCATACTTTAAGAAGTAATAAAGATACAAGAAAATGCCGTAAAAGAACGCATTTAAGAAAAAATAAAGTGACGATCACATAACATCTTTAGAAAATTAAAAAACTTTCTTTTACAACATTTCTCCACTGCCGAATACACCTTGAGATATACGAGCTAGACACTTATGTATAACGCACTCAGTAAACTGTAAAAGTAAGTAGACTGCGTAGCTCTAAAAGTAAGTCTAAAAGTAGTTTGCAACAATATCTTTATCAGAGTTTTTCATCAACTTATTTTCTCGATGATAATTTGCTATAAATGCAACCAACGTATCAATCTGTTAACAATCTATATAGCACAAAAAGCACATAAATATTTCACTGAAAGATTAGAGTGTTTCAAATACATTGTGAAATATTATTGCAACATTCCTAAAATTGCAGCAACGTTAAAATGCCCACTCTCATAAAGATTGCAATAAAGTGTGATGCAACAAGAAGAGAAAATTTACTCTTAGAATTTCCCTAAAAATCATAGTAATCGTAGAACTAACATAGTAATGTTCGAAAAATTTTATGCAATTTTCTCTAATTTGTTAATACCAATACAATAAAATATAAAATAATTTCAGCTAAATTTTACTAAAATATATAGAATTTCAATACGTGTAATTTTAAAATATATGAAGCAATTTATGACTTTATTGTTTTAAATAAAATAGATGCCAGGCAGTGATGAATATGTAAAATATCTTATGTTAAAATTTCTAACGAATTTTGCGAATTTTAAAGTAAAATAAAAAATTCTCTCCGTGTAAAAACTGTAAAGCACATGAACACGCACACTATGTTTAAGAATTTATATTTACTTTAGATTTCCGTGGTTTCGTTACTTTATCTTGGCAATAATATCTCTAAAAATATATAAAATTTTCTAAAATTTAAGAAAATGCAATAAACAGAAATTGTTTACTGTCTTGCTTCTAAATGGAAATCTCTTAATATGTATTAAATATTATGTAAGTATATTCAAATTATTTTATTAATATTAACATATTATCAAAATTAATAAAATATATTTATATAAATGCTATTATGTACTAATTCCATAATAGAGTAAATAAAATATACATAATTATTCTTTAACGATTCGACATAGGGTATAATATGGTAATAAGCTAACTTATTAGTGGGCAATACGTATGCAGCTATAAACTTATGATGGAATGGTATTTGTATAATTTTGTTAAACAAGTCTATATATGTTTTGTCGAAAAGCCAATTGCAAAAAGAAAATTTTTAAATTTCCAATTTAAATCACCTGTCAATATTCCCCTTTCTCTTTCCTTCTTTTATTATTCATATCTATTTTTCTTTGAACTTCCATGGCATGGGCGTATCCAGGAATTTTTTCGAGGGAGTGGATTTATCAGTGCTACTAATTTGAAGGCATAAATAAAAATTTTTTGCATTAATAAATTGTTTTATTCGATATTTTCCGGCAAGGGGGGGGGGGAAGGGAGGATTTGAACTCTCCAAACTCTCCTTTTCCTTTGAACACGCCTATGAATGTATGCAAGTAAAAGATTAAAAATTGTTATTAGCACTTCCCGCGTTTTGTGTCAAAAATGCAGGAACAATCTCTGATATCTGGCAGTAAAAAAAAGATAGTTTGTTCCCATTTTAAATGCGGAAATTTTCGGTTCAGCCAAAAGGAGCGTATGTATATGGAAGTAAAGAGATTAAAAATTGTTATTAGCTCTTCCCGTGTTTTGTGCCAAAAAATACAAGTGCAGGAACAACAGCTGTGATATCTCTGATAGTAGAAAAAATAGTTTCAGTCTCGAGGTGCGGAAGTACTCTGTTCAGCTAAAAGGAATTTTAGTACATATATATGCAAGTAAGGGATTAAAAATTGTTTGCTCAGATTCGAGATGCAGATGTCAACTATATAGCTATATCAAAGAGTTATAATTCGTCGATATGTTGTTGTACATCGCTGCTTTCGCTAAGTCGATGACTCGCCAATCGTCTCCATAGCGATACCTTCTTCGCAGGTCCTTTCGATTCGAAGATCGATTCTAGCTTTTACCAGATTTCCCGTGCCGTCGAACAGTATCTGATTTGTTTGAGTTCTGCGTCGTGCGCCAACTGCCAGATAAAAATCGGCCTTCTTGTCTTTTCGTCCTCTTCCTTCTGCGTTCGTAATGAGCTTCAGCTGCCAGCGGTGCGGATTTTTCTCCAATTGTGCAATGTAGCCCCGTTTTGTTCTTTTCTCCACTTGCGTAATCCCACGTTTTGTTCTTGGGCAAATATAATGCGCATACCGATGATATCCAGGGAAAACTATGATACCTGGGAGTTTCAGTTTCCAGGTATCATAGTTTTCCCTGGCTGATGATCGGAAAATGATTTCCCGCAATAATAACGAGACGAGAAATCATCGCGGTAGATACGCCATACGGAAGATACGGTTACGCGGAAGTGTAATGCCATTACGCAACATGGACAGTTAAAGGGCAAACATAATAATGCATATACCGATGCCCTATCCAGGGAAAACTATGATATCTGGAAGCTGAGACTTCCAAGTATCATAGTTTTCCCTGGATAGCATCGGTATATGCTTATTATGTTTATCCTTTAACCGTTCATGATATTGCGTAATGGCGTTACACTTCCGCGTATCCGTATCTTCCGCGTATGGCGTATCTTCCGCGATGATTTCTCGTCTCGTTATTATTTCGGGAAATCATTTAACGATCGGTAATCGAATAATCGCGGGCTTATTCGGGATTATTACATAATAATCTTTTGTGGCTAGGCTCATAAATATATAAGTAGTAAAAACGACCAGTATCACGTTCTGATATAGAATCATTTACAGTCTTTTTATTATGCCCACTTTTATTATAACCGCGCGTACCTTATTCTGACGACGAGGAAGAACATAGTATGTAGAAACACCAAAAAGGCCGTCAACTCTGGGTAAATTTTCGTGCCCGCCAAAGAGCCTAGAAAGTCCGAAGGCAATTGCAGATCAATGTTATCGGCTATTGACATAAATCTGCGATTATTAATATTTGAATAATACGTTAAAATAATGATTTTTTATTATTATTTAAATGCTTTATAAATAAGTATAAATACTTATAATGCTATAATATCACATATATTGCAAAATTACAATTTTTTTCTACTCTTACCATCTCTCTATATAATCAAATACGATAGGATAGTAACTATAAAAATGCAGTTTTAAATAAAATTAACTATTAACAAGTTGTAAATATACACTGTTAAATCTATAATGTCAAACTGAGCTTTATTTAAGTCGCCACTGCTTTTACTTAATAAATAATTCTTTTTTACTAAAACAATGGAGTTAAATAATTTAAAACAGTTTAAATTTAAGTTAAACTCCATCGTTTTATTTAAAAATAACTATATTGTTTTAGTTAAAAATAACTATTTATTAAGTAGGAGCAGTGGCAACTTAAATAAGGTTCAGTCTGACACTATAAATTTAACAGTGTATATGTACATGTCTAAGAAAACGTTAGTCTAATAATAAATCATAAAATTAATATTATATTATTGGCGAATTGCTTAAATTTTGGCAACTGCTAAACGCAACGCTAACTTCCGTAAAATTGTCGGTCTTTAATATCTCGTCGGTGGTAGAAAGTAAGAGTGGTGCACTGTTAAATTTGTTGTGTCAAATTGAACATTATTTAAGTCGCCACTGCTCTTATTTAATAAATAGTTATTTTCAACTAAAACGATATAGTTACTTTTAAATAAAACAATAGAATTTAATTCTTTGGGTTAAATTTGAACTGTTTAAAATTATTTAACTCCATTGTTTTAGTAATAAAAATAACTATTTATTAAGTAGGAGCAGTGGCGAGTTAAATAAGGTTCAGTTTAACACTAAACATACAGATTTAACAGTGTAGCACTGTAGGGATAGAGACAATGAGTGATACGATCCGTGGCGTCATTCAATAACGATTGAACATAGGGTGTTGAGAAGTCATTCAGAGAGATTCAATGTAGGTGGCCGGTAAGATAAGCCGTGCTAAGAAGAACAGGGAGTGGGAAAGCGATAACGTGAGACAAAGGAGAAGTCGATCACGCGTGCACTGCGTGCATTGCGATGAGCGTCACTTCAGTCTCTCTTGGAGTCTCATAAAGTCTTTTGCAACTAGCATTTGATCATACATGTATTAGCATAGAGTTTTACGCACAGCATTTGTAACAGTCAATGAATAAAGATTTTCGTATTAAGCAATTCAAGCATACATTAAAACAAAGCCAATCACTCAACATATAAGGATACTTAATCTTAACAGAAAATAAAAATCAACGTTTGTAAAAAATTTTCGAACAATATTATATTGATTTTCTTTTTTTTTTTTAACTACGTGCAATGCAAGGCACATTCAGGCAACTTCAAGATTCTACGAAGACTAAATATGTAGTTTTATACGCATTTCAATGATCAGATAGATTAAAGAAACACGCTAATGAATTTGGTTTTAAATACATTATTTATAGGAAAATGAGTTCCACCTATCTATAACGAAATATGTGTCGTACTTCATTTTATTTTTACTATTTTCTATTTTGTACTTTTAAAAAATAGAAAATGATAAATAAATACAAAATAAAAAAAACTCTTTTATCACAATATATTGATATGTAAAATTAATAATTACTTACTTTAAATAAATGTAAATTTAAATAATTAAATACTTCATTCGCTGTTGTCACATACATAAACTATACACAATACTTATTACGATTAGTATATTTTATAAATGTATCTTTTAAATAAATATTTCTATTAAATCTATTTTGAATTTTTTCTAGCACTGAAAATATCTATTATTATTTTTTATTTTAATTAATCATTTTCCTCAGCACAGAAATTGCTTGGCGACATGTGGCACATGTTAATATAACTGTACCCGAACTTGCTCTCTCACGCGTGTAATTGTTCGTATTAATTAATATGTTGTTTGTCATAAAACGAATTAATATGCTATGTGTTATAAAACAAAGTCTATATCACTATATAGTTTTCGAGCTTATAAGCTTTACATTTCAAATTGGTTTAACATGATCTGAAAATGCGTGTTACAATTATTTAAAGAAATTAAATTATTGAATAATGTGATTAAATTAATGACAGAAAAGTTCAGCAATAAACGTTTAAAAACTTGGAAATCTAATTAGCAGTTCCGAAAATATGTACTTTGAAACACAAAACCGATACAATAAATTTGATAAAATATATATTATACTTATATTATTTTTAAACACATTGTAACTTGTCATTTTAAGTATAAAAAATGCAATTTATAATCTAAAAATATTAACTTTACAATCTTTACACGTAAAACGTAATAACTGACCTTCGTGAACTTTATTGCGATTTTTCAACGATAGTAGAAAATCTGATTGTATATTAGAGTTTTTATTAGACATTCTAATACATTTAATGTAAATTTCAAGTATTTATTTATTGCTAACAGTTAATTATTCATTATTAATAATTAGATTACATAATATAAATAAATACGTGCGCGTGAAATTTAACATAAATTTATATCGATAGTAAAAATAATTTTGAATAACAGAAAATAAAATCTTTAACAAGCAATGGCATAAATTTCGACAAAATTCAATTGTCAGAAGTCAAATTTCTTAATAAGCATTTTCTTAATAAAGTAACTTTTCTTAACTCTCTCTCTCTCTCTCTCTCTCTCTCTCTCTCAATATATTCTAAAACTGAATTCGTTAGTTATTAAAATCAGTTCAATCCTATAATCGCATTTACGTTACGCTTTGCTGTGAAAAACGATTAGACGTTATATGATTCCACAGAACAGGAAGAAATCAAATAAAAAAATGGAGTGAGTTAAAAACTTTTCTTTATTATTATTATTTTTTAATATAAACAAGAAACTGCCTTTTGGGACAAGCGTATATGTACAAACCATTAATTCAGTAATAAATATATAAATTTATATTTCATATAATGAATTATTTATTTCTTATTCTTATTATACCTCAAATTGTTCAAATACAAATCAAAAACATATTTTTTCAATGATTGTGAAATTTTGTTATAACATTACTGATATCGTGTTGCAATTCTATATTTTTACAGTGCTATACATATATTGCATTGGAATATGCAATGTTCCAACACTACTACTGTAACATTTCTGAAATGATCTATACCGTATGGTTGCAAAACTCCTTATGCTATTATAAGCAATTCATTATCAAAGTGTCGGAAATCAAGATCACATAATTCAAAAATAAAAGTATAAATAAAAAAATGAATGATATGTGAATACAACAATAGCAATCATTGAAACTAGAATATGTATGTAAAATTCACCCAGGTATAAGAAATATTTTAAGCACCATCCTGCTATGACTGTTTATTGGTCTTCTCTCAATTTATTCTGTTATACAACAATAGCAATACTTCGTCAATTTAATATAAAATTTACTTTATAATAAAATTTATTTTACAAATTAAATGCAAAATCATATTTGCTTTGTAAATAAAGTTTGGCATGATCGCGCTTATCGTTTATATTTTGATTATCTCGCATAATATTATCTTTTTGTTTTGTTCGGGAAAAAGAAACAACCCGAAATTACCACGTCCACGAGGCGCGGATCAACCATGCGACGCCATTACCTCTACAACCCCTATCACCTCTGGTGAATCCCTTTATCCACCGCAGCTTTTCCAACGGCAAAAACGCCGTTGGGTTAGGAGGCGACGGGAGAGGGTGCTTATCCACGTAGCGATACGGCACTGTCAGTCCCAGAAGATACCGGGGAAATGTCGGTGCGAAGGGAAGGAGCGCGGGATCAGTGCCCATGGCAAACTTGTCGAAGTGGAAGTAGCGAAGGACGTATTATCCGAGCGGATCGAATTGTCCTGTTCGTCATTCAAATTCGTTTAAGCTACCCGGCTCTACAACGACCGTGGATATCTCGGGAACTCGGTAAGGTGAACGTTATCTTTCTCCGAGAGATCCCCCGTTCCCCATGATCGATCCTCCTCTCGGCCCTTTGAGAACGTCCTCGACCCTTCGACCACAGCAAGAGGACCGATCACAGCAAGAAACACGAATTGTTTCTCTCAACAAAAGTTACGTCTGCTGACGCTCTGTTCTTCCTGATGGTGAAATAACTCGCCGTTACCGATTAACAAATTGCTACCGATAAAAGGATTTTCATAGCATTTTCAGTCAATTTAAAGATAATTATTTTGATATATTCTATTCAATTTCAAGTGTCGCGATATCATATATTTACTTCAGTATAATAAAATAAATTCCAAATAACAATAAGAAAAAGAATGTACAGTACAATGATAATTTATATAATTTTATTGTTGATTATATAAATTATGATGACATTTATAATAGTTTAAAAAAATTTTGACATATAAAAATGATAAAAAGCGTAAAGTGAACGTAAAAGCGACGTTTTTCAAATTAAAGAGTTTTATCCTCGATTGATATCATAAATGTGTCTTGGCAACGGTATATCACTGTCGGGCGCGACCGTAGCTGCATTTTCTAAGAGCATCCGCAGGAAAGTGCACTAAATCACTCGAACTAATGAACGACGTCAGGCGCTCGCTCGCGCTCTCTCCGGTAAGCGCGCAGGAAGTAAAGCGAGATTCTCGAAAAGATCCTCGAAAAGCTGAGTGGAAGAGGCGGCCGAGGGTATCGACTTAATTATGCGATGATGAAAACTCGAGATACTACCAATGTCCGTTCTAGTACAAATACAAGTGGCGATCCTCGAAATTCCACTCGGATGACCGATCGTTCTCGTTAATCCTAATTTCGGAGTTTTTATTCGATCCTAAGGCATTTGGAGCAAATTCAATAAAATAAAAACCTTTCAAAATTTATTTTAAAAACAATGTAAATAAAAAATTATATATAATTATATAAAGATGCTTAACTCATGATTAATTAGTTAAATTATTAAAGCATATATAAATATACTGTTATCAGGTATACGTATAACATATCAATTGAAAATTCGTTCACCAATCTAAAAAAAACCACATTTTGCCTGTATTTCGTAAAATCAAACGTTCAGTTTGTCCTCGGGGATAAATCTCTCTTGTATAATTTAATAATTAGTTTCGATCTCGACCAGCGCCCGTCCAATTAATGCCGGTAGCGCGCAGAGTCTTTATTCATTCATGAACAAATTATCCACCAATTATCTCTATATATCTATCCAATACAATCTCGCGTTCAAATACTAAAAATTTATAAAAATGTCAAATTTATTTCTCTTTATGCACAGAGAGAAAAATTAAAGCATGACATATTTTCCTCCACACTATAATTATATCAAGTCTACATTGGATACCTTTTTCTTTCAGAAAGCATTTCAGATTAATAATTAGAAACTAAGGTTTTATTTGCGTAAAATGAATATAAATATAATAGATTGTATAATTTAAATTCAATAGAACTTATTGACTTTAAATTAATAAAATGAATTGAATTAAAAACGAAATTATTTTACTTTTTCATATTTTTTATTATTTTTATTTCTTAAATATATACGAATATATATTTAGAATATAATATAATTATATATAATATTTTCTCATCTATTATTTTTTATTATTAAATAACTTAAATTTTTACGATTAAGATATTTCTTAACCTCTGAAAATAGAAGAAATATTCCTCCACAAAGATCTAATCTCTTACGAAAGAAAATAAAATAACAGTTTAATTTTATTATTTAATTAATAAGTTAAAATGCTGTTAATAATAAAAAATCAATAAAAAATTTAGTGCTACGTCATATTATTTTACGCGTTTTATTTTTCTATATTTCTCTTTATTCGGTTCTTGTAGAGTATTTCCTATTTATTTCCATATTTTCCGTATTATAATGTTATTAAATTTCCGTTTTATATGTCAAAGACTGACGCGTCAAGTGTTTCATACAATATAAAAACACTTGAAAACAAGACGCCCAATACTCGCACATCCTCATAGCGTCGTACGATCTCGCGATGGAAAACGTTTATCACGTTCACGGACGAATATCTTCGACGACGAGGAACTCGTGTCTTGCGCGTCGCAAAGTTCCGGGGGAGATACGACGAACGAAATTCGCGATGCTGGTAAATTTTCCGAGTAAATGCGGCCCGACCAGCTGATTGATTTTACCTCTCGAATCGCATCGCAGCACAGCCCGGTTGTATTCGATTCGACCTCGACCGAGTTACGTGCTCGCGTAACAGAAAACGACAGTACGGGAAAAGTTTCTACGCAAAAAAAAAAAAGGAAGATGCAAGGTGTTAAAGGAAAGGATTCGAATATTTATGAACGCGTAATGCGCTCGCTGAAAGGTAGAATGAAAGTAGAATAAAAGATCGTCATTTACTATACATCAACCTTCAAACTTCATGGCAGGTAAAAGGCTATGTAAATAACTTACTTGTATCATGGATAAAACTACTATTAATTTTAATCACGAAAAAAATTTTTCTCGTTTGTATCAATCTTTTCGAGAAGCTGTTTTTGTTTTATAATTTGAAATGTATGAAAAGAGATATGACTTTATAACAGATTTAATAGAGCAAATATCTAATTATTTATATTGTGCAGTGCTTTCTTTTTAATGTAGCATAGATAAAAATTTGCGAAATAAGAATATTAAAACTGATAACAAATCTCAATAATTCGTTATTATTTACAAAAAAAATATCAGTCTAGCAAATGGTAATCATTAGCTGAACAAAAATTTCTAATTCTTATTAATCTTAATTAAAATCATCAAAAATTAGATTCAAGCACTTTGAACTAAACCCTTTTCACTCCTTTGAGTGAGCTTTCTACGCTCTCCTCTCTTAAATTTTCGAACCCTTTCCTTCAACCCGTATACCTTCATGAGAGATAGAAACGGAACGAAGGGACATCTGCAGGTAGTAGCTGCACTTTAGAAGAACGGAAGGGAGATCGACTGTGCTCGAACGACACGTCTCGCCCTTTGATACTTCTCGAGAACGCTTCCATACGTTCCGGCGATCCTCTCGATCCCACTTGCAATGTGGAGGGCTTCTGAATAAACGTTGAAGATGGTGGAAACGTTGCTGGTCGAGTGACAAATCCTCATGTGCATGTATTATGTAATAGGATGTCTTCATTATTGTGTGGAGTACTTCACAGTACAGCGCATGTATTATTCGCGTGGGTATTATTTAGGCTTAAAAGGCTTTAATGGATATATTTATGTCTGAAAATAAACTGGGAAATTCAAATATGTAAGGGAAGGGAGGGCAAATATAGTGACGGATTTTTCCTCTCTCCCCTACAAGCTAATTTCAAATTTACAAGATATGATTTTTCACTAAAAGATCGAGTACTTTCCACTTTCAAATACACAAAAAACTTAATTAGAGTTTCCATAAATCATGTATACGTGTGAAATTTTCATAAAAACTAAAACCTACATTTGTCACTATTTCCCCCCATCCTATGGATAAATATAGTCATATCCTATGGGACAATTACAAAATACGTAATTCTTAACTCTTACTCGATCTTTCTTTTGACATTTTGATTAAATAAGGTAATTTATATTAATTTCTATATTCTGCCATATGTAAATTTTTATTTACTGATAAATAATATTAGTAATATTATTTGCCAGTATTTCTTATTGAAAATCACATTTATTCTGGATCTTGCTTTGTAACTAATCTCACATTATCCCAAATAAATTAGAAAAATCATACTCAAATATTAAAAAAGCTTTTTGACTTGTCATTATTTACCCAACTAAAAATTGTCATTATTTGCCTCAGGAGCTTTTCCTTTAAAACTTTACTGAGAGAAATAAAATTAATATACAAGCATAGGAATTACATCAAAATAGAGAAAAAAGGTACCGTATGACATACAATAGGTTAGATCTTATTCAACAATTCAATAATTAAGAAAATATAACTTCAAATATCAAAAATAGATTTAGGTTTTACTTTATTTCATAAACGCAAAATTTTTTAACTTCTCCGCTAGCTATATTTGGCTTTTGATTTTTATTGCTTTTTCAAATGATTAGATATGCTTGAGAACTGTCTTTCTGTTAACAAGTAGTGGTAAAATAAACGCAGGAAAGAGGAAAAATTTAAAGTGACTATTTGCTCCCCCCCTTTCCTTATAATAAATGTGCAGCGTAATTTATATAACGAAAACAAGCAATACGTATGGATAATAAATTGAATATATTGATATCCCTCTACGTATCTCACATAATTAACGAAAACCACGTCTCTTGCGAAAAATGCGATAATTCACGTTTGTTTAAAATTTCCATTATCGTTTATCTCGTTACTATGGGCACTTAGCAGAACTTGGCTAATTTCGCGACCGGCGATATCAATCTCCCGTGCAGGAATATTTCTCCGACGAGGTGAGTTTTACAGGAAGAAAGATTTCAAACTATGTGTGGCGCTTTATCGATTTTTCATTACTAGTTTATCTTGTGCTTTATTGACTGAAAACTTCGTTAGAGCGGGAGTTAGCGCGGACGGGCATACCTTTGAGTTTTAACGAAATTGCAACGGCGATCTAATTATTACGGGGATGCGATTAAATTTCTTAATGACAATAATCGCATCCGAACTATGCGCAAATACTGATAGAATGTCAATTTGCAAATCTTATTTCATTTTAGAACGAAAAATATGAGATTTCGATTGTGAGAGCAATTTGAAGCTTTCTTAAATATAAATCTGCAAAATCCTTCGAGTATATTTGAGAGTGCAGATTGTTCTTTTTTTTTTTAACAATCTCTTGTATGCGTCTATTACATGCCCTGATATTTTCGGCATTGTATTATTAAACATCTTCTATCGCTTCTGTCATAATCATTAAAATGTCCTTTTCCGATGGAAATTACCTATCACCATGACGAAATATTCAATGTGAATAACCCCCTTGTATCTATATCAGAAATATTACATTTCGCGTGTTGATACGTAGAAAATACCTGCCATTTCGGACGTCGAGCCAAACCTATTCCGGATGTTAATATTTCGATTTTCTTCAGCTTTACGTGTCATGCTTTCGCAAACGATTCGAGAAAGTCGCCATTTCAAAGAAGGAAGAACCTTTATGCTCCTGAAAGGATGTAATCGTTTTGCGAATAATTTCAGATAAGTTATAGATTTTTGAATAATATTAGAATTTGTAATATAAGTATAGATAATATCTTTGCTCAAGATATTTGAAAAATCTTTATTTAACTTTATGTTGAAATATGGTAATTCTCTTCTTAACAATTAAAAATATCAAAAATTATTAAATACTCAAACATCTCAAACAATAATTAAATTTATATAAGAAGAAATTATTAAACATAATTTAAATTTAAATATTTTTATAAATGTAAATAAAAAGCTTGCTGCAAAACTGCAGGGTTAAACCACATTATATGACATTTTATAAAAACGAAAAAAATGAACTCTAAAGTTCATCACTTTAACTTCAAAATTCATTTTCTCCGTTGTTACAAAATGTGGGTTAGTCCATTGTTGCAACAAGCTCTTAATATGTCTTACGTACCTAGTATATTAAAAGGAATAAGAAAAGAAAAAATATAGAAAAAGTATACCTACATATGTAAATACTTTAGCTTCTTGTATACATATACATATACATAGGCACATAACTACATATACACGATCGAAGAAAAGAAATATATGGATGGAATATATTAAAAAGGAAGTGTGGAAATGGAACATCGTAGATATGATTGCATTATACATAAATGATGAATAGATACGATTTCTTGTACATAAATTCGAGAAAATTAATGTAAAAATTGTCCGGCTCTGGAAAAGGGCCGCGCTAATACTGCTGGAAATATTGTTAGTGGATAATGAGGGTCTCGCATGGCCAAAAATACAGTGTTTCCGGCGAGGTTGCACTCGATCCAGCAATAATTCACCATCGATTTCGAGATAAACATTGCGTGACGGCGATGGAACGCGGATACCTGACCCAGATTCGGATGCAATTACATATATGTACACACGTAGATACGCACACACATTCGCCTCAGTATAATTATCGACGGCGCTTATCGTTCCGCCGCGCTCGAGATTCCCGAATTTAGCTTGCGAAATTAATTGCAAAAATTGATCTTCTCTCTCTCTGCAAAGCGGCAATAACGTTACTCGTGATTAATCTAATAATATACGTACGTACAACTGATCACTAAATTCTCGATTATTCGATGTAGCCATGAAGCCCCAGTCAAACTTACCTAAAACAAAAGATAGAATATGTTTTAGTATAAAAATACACTTTACATTTTTTATAAAAATTAATTCAACATTGATATCCATCAAATTTAATTCCTTTGCTGCGCAGAAATAATAGAAGAGATCATATATAAATAATAAAATCGTTATTCTGTGCTTTGTAATGAATAAATTGTTATTTATTGTTAATTTATGCAATAGAATATATTGAACGGCTTGATTATTAATTTCACCTATGAATTCAATTCACAAATTCAAAAGGAGTAATACATTAAAATTTCTATAAAATAATTTCAAAATGTGTTTAAAATTGATCAAAACATCTATTTTTGGTTTAGAGAATGTAGCTTACAATTAGATTTGAGATATTTAATTATTTTATGTTATATTTTACATATTTCATTATATAAGATCTAGCAGTCAAACATTAAAGAAATACATATGTAATAAATAATGCTACCCTCATTTCTAGACTAATTTCAGAAACACTGTCTTATCACAAATATATTTCGAGCCTCAATTATTTAGGCATATAATGTATCTACATGTAAGATATTACTTGAATAATAGTAACCATTCGTTAAATATATATACCGTAACAAAGAGAAAAGCAAACGAAAACAGCTAATGAAAGACGGTCGGCTTGACATATCCTATATATATTTTTTTTAAGACACGCCACTCGCGCGTTATACGTGCCGTGTAGGCATGCACACGCGGAGCTGCCGTGAGATAAAAGCGTCATAAATGCTTGGGGTTCGATCGCGCGGCCGCTGATACTAAATGCGCGCCGACCATGGATCGACGCGGGCATTACACGTATGCAAATTATCACGTATCGCCATTAGATTACTTAAGCGCAATTAGTGTCGCATGGGGCGCGTGCACGGTATCCTAATTGCCGCGATCGCCAAGCCACTTTCAACGCGGTACGAGCGCTCGAAAAAAGATTGTCCTCGATCCGCAGTTTTCGATAAGCCGCTATTAAACTGGCGATTCCTTCGGTAATATATCAGTAGCGTGACACGGAAACATCCTACATCAATCAGAAAAAATGAATACCTCATATAATTCCTTCCTATCTTTAATAGTTTCTTCCACCTTTGCTTAAAGAGAATTATTTATTTCCGCTCAAGATATTGATTTATATTTTACATATATATTGAGAAAAATATATTGATAACTTAACATTTACATATGGACTAAAAAATAAGTCACGTTATCAGGCACACGAAAAGATGCAAGAGCGTTTTGGGAAAAGGGAAGTTTAAATATAATTGAAGAGATCGGTACCGTCGCGCACAGATAAATAGAAGAAAAACGTTTCTACAAATTTCCTTCCTGATGCGTAATGAAAATTGTCAAATGGAGATATTTACCAATTCTATAAAAATGTTTTCGCAGTACATTAATTCAACAAATTTCATATTCCGTTCGCCATTCCTGTACCTCTCTATTTTTTTCCCTACGCTTACCCATGTTTAATGGAACCCTTGGCAACCGACCGATTCGTCCTACATATCATCGTCATTCAAGTAGATTCATTCCTCTCGCCGGAAAAATGTCGGAAAGTTTAAGGGATGCTAAGGATGCAAAGCGAAGCTGACGTGAAAAGAGACGCGGATATCGGCGTTGATCGCTCCGGATCGGCCGAAGTGGCGCGGTGGATGGAGGGCGTGAGAAATTTCAGTTTTATAGTGGCCTGAAAAATTGTCGTCCGTATTCGGCTGGTGTGAAAAATCACCCGGAAAACCCGAAAGATCTCCATTCGATCGACAGCTATCGCTAGCATGTCAAAGCGCCTTCTCCATAGTTAGCCAATAGAAATTAGAAAATTACGGCGTTAAAATTAAATTTTTCTTCACACTGAATATTTAGATATAAAATATTATCGCAATAAAAAAAGCTTCACAGTATTCACAATTCAGTGCTGAATATTGCCATTATGTGTATTTTGTTACAAAAATATCGATATCTTTTCATATTTAAATAAAATTGAATAACATAAAAATTAAATGTGTGCGATTCTTTTTTTCTTTAATTAAATAGATTAAATAAATCAATATAAATCTGCAGAACACATGTATTCATTAAATTTATGAATTGAATCAAGTATTCAGGATTCTCATATTCCTAATCAATTCGTGTTTGATGAAATAAGTAATTAAAAGCTATTCCAATGTATGTGTTAGAAAGAGAAAAAATTAATTAACGAACGATTTATTTTACTTTGAAAGTATAAGCTCTCCTCATTCGTCTTTACCCTTCCTTGCAAGCCAAATATTTCGGTCACCCGTTTTGCGCCGATCGATGATCGGTAAACTTTTGAATAATTATAACGTGAGGATGATATATCAACGACAATCTGATTATATATAGGCCGGATCAGGCAGCCAGAAAATTGGAACCGGCTCCATCAGCGGTACGAAGATCAACCTTTACTCTCCTCCACCCTTCCTCATAATTTGCCTCGTTACTCCCTGAATTTTCGTTGAATAACAAGAGGAAATCTTGAAAATTTGCAAAAACTTATATTATTACCATAATTAAAAATGGTTATCGATACGCAGTAGTTAGAGAGTTCTTATCTCATAATATATATACTATACAAAAAAATTGTCATGCATTTAAAGTTAATAAAATTTAAAACAATTTATTCATTCAAAATATTATTCAAACAGCTAATAATATTTTGAAAAAGTATAACATTTAATATAAAACGTTATTATTACGTTATTTTAGGAAAACAAACAATAATTTCTCTCTTTTTTAAATACGTAAAATAAATTTTTTAACGCAATTTAATTCCGCACACATATAATATAATAAATATGTTACATTTATTAAATAGATTAAATTTCTTTATTTAAAGTAAACATGAAATTTAGTTTTTTACACTGTGAATATCTTTCTAAAATCATTGATACCGTTATCCAATAAAAGTTTATGTGTCCATATATTCGGCTTATTTAATATATATATCCTATATGATATACTTTATTAGACGACTGATATAATGTTGTTGTTGCCTAATGTTGTTTCAACAAGAAATGTCAGATGGTAAAGCAAATTTTTTAAACAGTAACGAGGACGAAGTCGCGATAAAGAGCCTCTCGAAAGTTTACGCCATTTTTCCGGGAAATTTTCGATCCTCTCTTCCGTCGATGGCATCTCGACACCGACGATTTATGGCAGCGCGGACGCCGCGAAAGTTTGTGCATAAATTTCATGCCGATTCGAAGCGGCGGCACGTTTCCCTCTTTTTGAGTTCTAGGCTTTCCGTGACCCATCATAATTATAAGGGATGACTAATGTTATCCCTCGTCAGTCGATTGCAATTTCTCTAAAAACGCATCCATGTTTTCAGCGACCTGTTAACCCTCTTAATATTACCTCTTAAAATTATAACAAAACAGTTCATTACTTACACCTACATTCAGGTCACTAAATAATTTAGCAAAATTGTAACAAATCGATTTTAATACTATATAGAGTAAAGTAGCGTAATTTGATTCAACAACATTTTTTGAGCGCTGCAGTTCGCACTAGACAGTTGTCGTTTATTTTATTAAATTGTCATTGTATTAGCTCACTTTTAATGAAACATAGAGCTAAGTAGACGTGTTAATTTTTGCTCATTTTTGTTAATTTTTTTTTTTTGTTGAGTTGACCCAAATTACACTAAATTTCTTTACATATGTCAAATTATTTAGTTTTTATGTAAAATTTATAAAAAAAACTTAAATTATTATCATTTTTAATAGTTTTTTCAAAAGTTTTTCACAATTTTTAATAGAATTATCCGTTTTGAAATGTACTTTTTTGTACATTTCATTTAAAATCTTATACATACACGGGGGGCCAGCCATTAAAATTGCATCACTAGTGATCTTAAACGCGAAACCGACATGTGTAAGATAAACAAATCATAAATTAAAATGACAGGTGACAAAATATAAAAGTGAGTATTTTTAAACTCCATGTATCTCATAAATACCATAAAAATCACTTTGATGTCTTATACCTTTCTTAATGTTGCAATTTTAACGGCCAATAGTGTACACATTATTTTTTTTACATTTCTGTTATTTTTTAAATTTATATGAATATACTTGAATGAATATTATATGTGTAAAAAATGTATTTCTAAAAAAATTGTAGGGTTACTAGGATTGTTAGTACAATCCTAGTAAAGAGACAAATTGGCATTACATTCTATTTACCTAAGACAAGGGAAACAATGAAAAAATTCTCGTAAAATATCTCTTTTATAACACAATTATTTTTTCCTAAGTTTTGTATAAACCAAACAAGAATTGAAATAAAAAAGAGAAAATAGAATTCAAGAAGAAACAGATAAATTTTCAAGCGTTTTGAAATTTCGTATTAATGTTCCTCAGTTTCAGAGAGTAAATTTAATCGATGTATTATCAGTTAAAACAATTCCAATAAAAAAATGTCTGTTACTGTACATTTTGAGTAATAATAGATATAATAGACTATTTTGAGGAAAAATAGTTTTTTTTATGATAAAATGATTAAAATCAAACGTATGCAAAGATATTATACTTTGATTTTTAATTGAGACAAGCTTGACTTGCTGTTACTGAGCGCATTAGAAGTGTGTGAACATTCGGTTATAATTTAACTCTGATAAAATACATTAGCCTCATACTTCTATGTTAAAAGCTACATCTATAAATAGTTAACATTTGCTTCTCTGCAACAGCATTTTGCTATATTCGAGCATTACAAAATAACTTTAAAAGTTATTTTTATATAAATTTTAACAATTTTTATTAAGAAGCACATATTTTCGCGATCAAACTTTTATATATATTACGATTTCATTAATTTCAAATAAAGTTTGTCGTATAGTCTTGCACCTGCTAAGTACCTATGTCGATTTATCTTATTTACCTCACTATTGGCTACAATGCAGCAGTTTCGTCTTATTTATTACAAAAATAGAACTCATACAGTTGAGGATCGTTTTTAGCATAAATACACAAAAATCTAGAGAAAGGTTCTTTTTATTATATTAGTATAGTTTAATCATAATAATCAATTGACTTTAATAAGACAAACGGCGAAAATTGAAAATTGTGTCAACGGATCATCTCTAAAATAGCATTTCCCTATAGATAGAAAAATCTAAATTAAATCTAATCTAAATTAAATACCGCAGGCGCTTTAGTCATAACGTAGAAATTATCCAAAGAAATTTCCGAAGACAGCTAAACAATTAATTTGTACCAAAGCATCTAATTTATTCATTGCATAAATGATAAGCTACATGAAACTAGATCAATACGGCCGATTTGGTGGATAATTATTAATATCCACTTCATTGACAATTAACATTCACCGGATAGATGTAAATATGATTGCAGGATGTCGAACTACGCGATGTATATGTATAGAAATAATATATAGGAATGATATTGTGAACATTCTATTATTCACTCCGTTTCTACGCACAACTAAACGACAATATAATCAGAAGCGAGATAAAAATAACGCTCGCGCAATTTTTCATACTTCGCGACTTCTCACATTTATTGCGTCGCACCTACGAGATTACGTGAAGCAGTGTATGCATGAAAATATAACGCCGGCTGTAATAAATACAAGTTAATGTCGCGTCGTATAACGCATCGTTTCTAGAAGAGAACCAAAATAATTTTTTTAGGCGGCAGGCCACCGCTCTAATACGGCTTTAGAGGTATAATGGGGATTTTTCATAGTTCATGGAATTTCGCATCGACAACGAGGAAGAGGGCAAAGCTGTCGGCCCGCATTATTTTTCGCGCGATCGTCGCGCTCTTCGGGGTCGGCGACAGTGACGGATCGTCGGCGACGTCAATAATAAAATAAAAGCGAGTGGCGAAAAAAATGGTGGCCCGCAGGAAATTGATGCATGGAGTTGAGCGGTCCGTTGAATCACGCGGCGCGGCGCGCGGCGTGACTCCGTCATCGAAGAGGTATAATTCCGAGTGAACCGCGCTACCGGCCACTAGCGAGAGGAAAGCTTTCACTTGTTGCAAAATCAATTTCTCGCCCGAAATACCTGTCATCGTCGTTTTGTCGATCGTGTACCTACCGGCGCTTTTCATCGTTGCGAAATTAAACGCCGCAAACCGGAATATATAGTCAAATTATGAAAACTGCAGTGGCTCTCGAGAATTTTATACATTCGCGACAGAGGAGTCCTAAGTCGATCAATTACTTATGCATCGATTATCATGTACAAAAGAATTTAAAGTTGCATTTTGAAAAAAACAAACGAGAAGGAAAACAAATAAAATAGGGTAATTCCTGTATATATATGTCGCACCTATTAAAAACTTAATTTATCAGGTATTATTAATTATGATTAAGGTAAATGAACTATATCAGTAAAAACTTTAGACTGTCTATTACTATGAAAAAAATATTAGGAATCCAAAACACTTATTTTTTATATTTAAAAAAAAATTCTTCAAACCCTTGCATTTTGCGTGTCGTATAAAAATATGAGTGGGTTATGCGGCTACTCACAGGTGGAATGAATGACTCAAAAAATATACAAATAATCTAAAGAGCTAAGCACTTGTGTTTTGCTATACTCTATCCTTTACAATTCCTCTACAATTATGTACCACGAAATAACTGCGAAGCCTTTTATATTTCCTACAATAATCATTTTATGCAGATTATAACTTATGATTGCGCTACTTATTACAGTGATAAATCCATTTAACTTACAATAATTCTATAAATATTAACAATAAAAAACTGAAATCATAACACAATACTTATATAACATAAAGATATGTAACAGAGTGGTTGCGAGAAAATTATTTTCACTTCTTCTATTCTTTCTGACTTCTGCGGCATAAATCCTCGCGCAGCGTATATACCGGAGTTACCCTAAGGTATGAAGTCGATAATTTCAAACTAGATTCAAAGTTTTCATAATTGAAATTCATAAGCTGAAATCAATTTAAAAGGATTTATTAATCATCTTTTTTACGTTCTTAAAAAGATTTGGGGTCTGAGAGTGATGGAAATAATTGACTAATTAAAGTATAAGTTTTGCATTTATTTTTAACCGACGTTACTTGCTTGTTCTTCATTTTTTAGACTACAATATTTCACCATAATATTGTTCTGTTCAACTCAATCTAATATTATTACGACTCAACCTGAAAAAGGATTACATAATAATTGATTAATTTATTTAATAACAAATAGAATCGCAGATCTGTTAAAGAGGTTGCACATGCAATATATGTTATCGATACATCGGGTGACGATACATTTCCGTCCACATGCGGATCTGCCGTTTCTCACTCACCTAATTGATTTGCCTAATTGAATGGGCTTTCAACGGATGGCGGTTAGATATGAGCTTTGGACATGTAAACGTAGCGATCGCATTCATTTATGAAACGCAACATCGCTTTGTCGTAACGATAATCCACCATTTTTGACAAAAATATTTTTCAAAGTGAAATGCTTGCGTGATGTAGTTTTAAGTAAAGATATCACTAGATCGCAAATCGATGGCGTAAAAAGTAATCCTGTTTTAAAACCTATATCTGTTATTTTATTTCATTGAAAATATTTCTTTAAAAACGTTATTAAAATTTAAGTTTAACTTCTGCTTTATACTTGTGTTTTGCGGTATTAGCTTAAATTAAAATTATATAAAATTAAAAAAGTTTAAATTAAAACAAAAGCGTGTAAATTTTTTATAAAAATAACTTTATAAAAATTTAATTTAAATATGTATAAAAAAACGTATAGCACGAGAAAAAATGTATAATAATAACAACAATGTGATTTTCTCATATAACTAATTAATTATAATAGAAATAAAATATAGTGAAAGTTACATATACCTACATCGAGTTAATTTTTTTTCTTTTATTTATCTTTCGTAAATAAAAATCAAAGTTCAAATTTCACAGTCTGAGATCTTTCGTATCGTTGATATCAATGAAATAAACAGACTGTTCCAGAAATATACTATTTAGCATTAATACAAATTCAGTTGACTTTCTCGCACGATCGAATTGTATTAAAATGCAAAGTGTATCTAGACTTTAAGATGCAGATTGTACTCTTTAAATTTAAAGTTCTACAACGAAGTTTTCCACTTTCTGTTAAAATGGTTATTGAAATAAAAGGCTATCGAAATGTCAATAACGACATAAAAAAATACATTTAATGAACGAGTGAGCTACAAACAGTTGTAAGAGTTGAATATTCAACTTTTACGTATCTATAAAGCATCTCCAATTTTATTTCCATAATTAACATGTCGTTGCAGTTTTGTATTGTACCTTTGAATTGAAGTGAAAAGACAGAATAATTAAAAATGAATAAATATTATTATAGTCTCTGCAAAAGGCAATTAACGTTACAACAATTATAAAAAAATGTGGTAAAAATAAAGGTCTTATCAACACGTAAAAATTTGGGAAATAATTAACTCATAATAATATTGTTTTATTGCTCTATTACTTGTAATAATAAGATTCCATGACAAGAGGAGTATAAAAAGATTTATGTCGACATCTGCCAAGCAGATTTGCATGATGTTAATTACGACGTAGTAATTAGGAAAACTTCAACATCACCGACGCAGTTTCAATGATCCGCTTAAAATTTTAGGAGGATTTATTAGTTTCGGTAGTAATTTCATTATGGAGAGCTTTCGAGTTTCACCGACATTGGTGGCCGCATATCACTTTCACATTAAACACGTAATTAACCATAATTAGCCAGTGAATAAAAATGAACATCAACTCTCGTCAGTGGCTCATAAAATTGAATTTAGGTTAATACAATGCAAGATCTATTTAGAATTCAGCGATCATGTTGTTTAAGTTATCACATATTTCGTGTAATCTTGATAAATAATTTGCAAACCAGCCAAATATGTACATTAATTAGTATAACTTTATGTATCTTCTATAATTTTTGAAATATTTCTTGTGTATTTTTATCAATTCTTACTTTTCTCTTTTTATTCTCTTATGTTATTATTTGTTGATTCTACATTCATCATTAGATATTAATAAATAGTAAGAATTGAAAAGGAATTTATTTCAAGAAATTTGATGTATATATAATTAAATCGTTCCATAGGGGAGACCGGGGCTCGTTGGCACAGTTTTCACAATTTAGACATTCCTGTTTCTAAACAACTATTTATTATGATTAAACTATATTAATATGATAGAATGAACCTTTCTCTACATTTTCATGCCAGGAACGATTCTGTATACTGTATAGTTTTTTTATAGTAA
>NW_012028670.1:3351-5579 GCF_000956235.1 Wasmannia auropunctata | reverse complement strand
TTTCCGACCTTTCAGCATCCTCTTAAAGAGTTTATTCATTTTGTAAGCGAGTCCCCTTATTTCCGCGAAAGCGTCGGAACGCGAACGCGAACGCGAACGCAAGTGCGCAAGAACGACTCCCGGGCGTAACAATATTGTATATTCTATATATCTATATATAAAATCCAAAAGGGATTCTACATATAATTTATACAAAAAAATACGGTAATATTTAAAAACTAAAATTGTAAACGGTACTCTGTCTGAAAAAAATACATGACTATTGAAAAGTTTCATTATTCAATCATGTGCGACTGTGTAACTGTTACTGTTGACTCTTAGTATTTGTTTTGACACGAGAACTTAGAGGTATAGAATACATAATAAAAAGAATAAGTCCTATTTACACACGAGAACTCAGAGGTATAGAATATATAATAAAAAGAATAAGTCTTTTGTACGAATGTATCATTAGCTGAGCGTTAGCGTATAAGTCTACAGTTCTAAGGATCGCAGGTTCGAATCGATGTTTTCAAAAATTATAAACCTTTGTATAAATTGTAATTAATAAAATAGAAAATTGTGCGAAATAGTGAACACAAATTATAAACTCTAAAAATAATAATATATATTAAAAATAAAATAAATTAAATTTTTTTTTTAATTTGTTATGGTATGATGAATATATGACGTAAATATGAGAGATAAAAATTTGTCACGGTATGATAAATATATGACGTAAATATGAAAAACAAAAATTTGTCATGGTATGATAAATATATGACGTAAATGTGAGAGACAAAAATTTGTAATGGCATAATAAACATATGATGTAAAGATGAGAGACAAAAATTTGTCATGGCACGATAAACATATGATGTAAATATGAGAGACAAAAATTTGTCATTGTATGATGCAAATTGACATAAATTTATTCTAAACTTATTAAAAATTTCTGAATAAATATTGTTAATATGTATATTTCATATTTTTATTTCGCATTTGATTTTATAACTATGACTGCAACCTGAGCACTCATAAGGGATACAACCTTTATGCATTGTATGATTGAATATAACATAAAGTTGCAGTAAAGTTTACGTACATTAGTCTATCTGGGCATACCTGTGAAAACAAAAGAAACAACATTTAAGCTTTTATTTCCGATATGTTCTCTGTAAGAGATTATTTAAACAATTTTTCGTAGTTTCACACTACGTGTATTTTCTATTCCCTCTCAATCTATCCAACCGGTCACTTTCGAGTTTCGCTAGGTAGCGCTTCCTACTTCCTCGTTTGACAGCGCTATCAGTCACGCGGCAAGTTCAAATCTTTAAGAAAAGTATCGACACCAGTATAATTGTGTCGTGATTTTCTTTACATCTCCCCCCTTAGGAGAACAACAGTCATGCAACGTATCATAAGTGATTTTTCAGGAATTATCCACCGCTGGAATTAGTTTTGTAGTGTGAAAAAAGTTCGATTCCGTCTTTCTATGTTCGGTGTCAACTTCATAAATTGTTGGAGAATGTTCTCCTTACTGTGCAATGTGCGGTTTTTTGAGAATTCAGATACTATGGATTCTCGTTTGTTTGTCGGTCCAGAAATTATGACATACCTTTTAATAAGTAATACTGATAACTTTATTACTTCTTTAACTTATACATTGCCAACGACGTGAGGCGTGACAATTTCGTGTCGATCACAGATCAATTCTGCCCGTTCGCAGCGCCGCTCGTTTCCACCCGAATCAATCCGAATGAGGTCGAGTACTTCCGACATACATAAGCATAGCGTACATAGATGGTGGTAATATCAAGAGGCAAATTTAAAATAAACAAAGAACATAATCAAGTAATAGAATACTTTACATTGTCCCCCTTGAAACCCTGTGGTTTCAACAACATAAAATCGACTTATATCTAAGATACAACTGAACTCATATGAGTGATTATGACCAAGTACAATAAACATAAAATATGTTGTAACGATGCACCCCCGAAAGTGCATCGTTCCCGGCCGAACAACCGCCGGATGCCGCCCGACCGACGAACCGTCGGGCGAAGAAGGCGCGGTGCGCCCCATATTTTTTAAGCGTTCCAAAGGTCGTCGGCTGGCAACTTAAGGCCAACTGACAAAGACGTTACCGTAAATCATGTAACGGTACCGGAAACCACCGAACGGAGCCAATCGCGGCCGAATGCCGTAATGATAGGGTATATAAGGGGCTCCGAAGCCAGGAAGGCTAC
>NW_012028670.1:0-1955 GCF_000956235.1 Wasmannia auropunctata | reverse complement strand
TATTAAGATACTCCACACGCCAACGTTGCCAGAAATGTTGTCGCAATCGTTCGACTAATTGCCATCTACTTAATCGATTTATCTTAATGTCCTCTAAATCTGGATGAGTATAACTATTTTAAGGTTGTCCAATTAAAAAATGCCTTGGCGTTAATGCTTGTACATCATTAGGATCATTGGATATCGGGCTTATAGGCCGCGAGTTCAAAATAGCCTCAATCTCGGCTATTGTCGTAGACATTTCATCATAATTAAGCGCAGTGTTGCCGATAATTCTCTTCATGTGACACTTGGCAGATTTTATCGCTGCCTCCCAAAGACCGCCAAAATGAGACGCATTGGGAGGTATGTTCTGCCACTGAATTTGACTCTCTATAAAAAAATCCTTTAACTTGCGCTGAACTTGTTCTTCAGTGAACATTTTATGCAATTCATTAAGTTCCCGAGCTGCTCCTACAAAATTCGTGCCATTGTCCGAGTATAAACAAGAGACCTTGCCTCTTCTTGCTATGAATCTCTTAAGCGCACCTAAGAATGCCTCCGATGACAAATCAGCCATCAGCTCGATATTGTACAGCCTTTGCGGCAAAACATATAAAAATGCACATATATACTTTAACTAATTTAGCATTACGACGCTTATGCTCTCTCACTACAAACGGACCACCGAAATCCAAACCGGTATGCGCAAATGGATGAAAAGGGTTCACTCTCGATCTAGGAAGGTCACTCATGATGGTTTGTGTTATGTCACGAAGGCAACTGAGACTTTATTTGATGTAAAGATTAACTTGATTAAAGAATCTCGGTTTTTAAGCATTAGCTCAGCTTTTAAAAATATGTTAAGGAATACAGTCATATCAGATCAAATGCGGTCGTTAATCAACAAAAACAAACGCTCATCGTACACACACACGCCGAACAGTGTGTCTCAAAAGAACGAGCATCGAACGTATCGAATTGATACGTATATATCTCAACATTTCTCTCTTTCTTCCAAGGAAGATCTTAACATTTCTCTCTTCCTTGGAAGAAGTCATCGGTAGCGACGTGTTCCCTTCTTATAATCCACGCGCGGTTGCCGTAGAAGTCTCTCGGAATGACGAATAGCCTTAGGAACTGGCTCATTCACGATAGGTGGAAAATGGTGCACACCGGAATCCGTTGTAGGTTGAACAGACGTTGCAGACTCAGACGCATTTTCTGACGTCGCAGAATCTTCACTTGTAGATGCAGAAATTCGTGCGTCTTCCGGAACAGAAAGAACAGTTCGCTTCGTGGTAAGATGTTCAGTTGAAGGTAGGCACTCTTCATTGTTAGGTAGTTTGGGAAGCGAAGCCATCCAGTTCCAAATTCGATTAAAGTGCCGAATCATGTACCCACCATCGAAACTGACTCGTGCAATTGTTGAACCGATAATCCTGTCGATAGTACCAGGAATGTGTTTTCCATCGGACAGCTTAAAGAAAAATGGTTGCCCTGAAACAAAAAGACGCGGCCTAGCGCCGTGATGAGCGTCAAATTGTCGTTTCATCTCCTCTTGACGACGAGTTAGAATAGCCGTTGTATGAGGCGAAGGACGAAGAAACGCAAAATCTAGTGGTTCTAAAGACAGAAACTCAAAATCTATTCTAAAGACACGTCCAAAAAAGATCTCTGCAGGAAATTTCTTATCAGGTGCAGCATCACATGGCGTATAATTATATGTGTACACAAAACGGTTAAGTTCTTCTTCTAATGGTGAAGTTGAATCCACACACATAGAACGTTTCATCGTGCCCACCATTCTCTCAGCTTGTCCGTTTGATTGAGGATGACCAGGAGGACTACGAAAATGAAGAATATTAAAATCAGAACATAATTGAGCAAAATTCACAGAGGTAAATTGCGTTCCGTTGTCAGATACAAGAACTTCTGGTGGACCATATCGACAAAATAGTCTACAAAGATATCGA
>NW_012028669.1:25978-34244 GCF_000956235.1 Wasmannia auropunctata | reverse complement strand
GTAAAGAAATTTTGTTGCAAAAAATATTACGTCAACCAGGATATACAGAAGATATATTTCGATTTGCATTTTGTTGCGAAAGATATATCCAAGTAGCAAGATGATGTGGTATTAGAGAGATGTTATTAAGATGCTCGTCTTGCTACTTTTGGGTATGATATTTTGATTAGAAAATGTATAACAATAAATAGTAGTGATTGATTATCCGCCTGATATGAAATTCTTTACGATTATTTCCTATATCTATTATAGCCAATTTATACTTACTTTATTATCAAGGGCGTCCAGGATTTTTTCTAAAGAGGGGCATGATCTAAATTTTTAGTACGAACTACCGGGAGGAGCAAATGTCCGAACGTTGTGTATCTGTGTTGTACTTTAATTCTTTCACATTTAACAAACATTTATTTTTTTAAATAAGAAGTAAAAATGAGAGAGCAAATTCTAAATTTTTTTGTACTCGTCCGATTACTCGAAGGGGCATTTGCCTACCTCCCCCCTGTGGATACCCAAGTTTACTATTTAATTTAAAATTTTGATGAAAGGGATTTGTTATGTTATGATGACATTTTAGCCCGGATACCATAAATATCATAAATACCCGGAAAAAATTTCTCATAAAAAATTCAAAATAATTTCGAAAATGGACTCGAGGTTTATTAATGCGTTTGACCGTATTTAATACATGTTAAATGTATTAATGCTAACAGATATGTGAATAAAATAAATGATTTTTATTATTTTTAATGATTAATGTGATAAATGGTTAGTATTTAATTTAATATAACTTTAAGCCTATTATTTTTTATAATATGTATATAGTTCTAAAAATATTTAACATTAAATTAATATTTCCAATTTACAGATATTATTAGAAAAAGTAAATAATATGACAAAAGTATATTAAAAAGACAATTTTCAATAAAAAAAGAGTAAGATTTTTATTAGACTCTTTAGTTATAGTTAGTTATAATATTACTATTATCTAATTATTATTTTAATTATTACTATTTTATAATATTATAATGTAATATTTTATAAACAATAATAATATTATAAAACAAGTATAGGTTTAAAATAAAATATCAAAATACATTATAGAATACTTTCGAATAATTTTTGCACGAATAAATAAAGCAACCAAAATAGGTGATTGACTCAAAATCGAATCGTTGATTCGAAATTCTCCAACTATTCGATTTCGAAACTTTTAGATTCGCAGTAATTCGATTCGAATTCAAATTATTCGCACATTTCTAGTTAATAGTAATAGTTAATAGTAAAAATGGCATAAAACCGTAAATAGATTAATTTTTTAAAAATATTTAATAGCCATGACTATTTTCAGTTATTTATAGAGCATTTTATTATGTTTGTATTTTTTAATACATTAAAAATTAAAACGAGATGTTGCAAATCTTAAAGTCTTAAAGTATTCTTATCTTAAAGTAAGATGATATTACACTTCACAGGATTGGGATTCAGACCAATGCCGCCGACGGAGAATGTGGAGAGCACTTTGATTTGGTACAGAGGCACCGATAGTGAAAACTTCAAACACTGGGTTGATTCACTACAAACTTTCTTAAAAGGTAAATAGTCATTTGTTATGAGGAATCATTCAAGATAGAACGTATTGTTTAAATCCTATTCTAAATGAATTCTAAGATGATGTCCAAAATTTTACACCTACATACCTATTTCTATTACTTCAAATTATTTTCTATAATTAATTTTCCAATTGCTAATTAAATATAATTTGATCATCATTAATATTGATTGTAATATATTTTTCATGTAATATTTCAGATTATATAACACCTGGGTCTGTTCTTGGTCTTGGCGCTAACATTAATAAATGCGATTATAATCAGCCTCCACAACCTGGAAAAGTTTGCGATGTTGATGTGAAAAACTGGCATCCTTGCACCAAGGAGAACAGATATAACTATCACAAATCCGCTCCTTGCATTTTCCTTAAATTGAACAAAGTACGTACATTATAATATAAAATTAATTAATAATCTAATAATTTGTGCAACAATTGCATTTATTGGCAAATATTATTTTCAATAATTAAGCTTCAAATATTTTCAATAACTACAATAAAACTCTAATTATATCTGACCTCCATTTATACAAACAAATTCTCAATTCCAAACGTACAAATTCGTAACTCTTACTATTCGAACCATTTAAGTATTAAGAACTTGACTTGAATTTTCTGAACGTCAGTTCCTATTATCACAAAATGTACATCAGCTTCTTGTTATCAAAACTATTAAATGTTGAATCTCTATTATTTGAATTATTTATAATAACTACTTAGCTTATTCCTTGACATCGGATAAACGGAATTCTACTATAATGTCAACTAAAGTCAAGTAAATGTTAATATTACATACATTTAATAGAAATTAATGTAAGTATAACAATTTTATATTTTTTTTTTATCAGATTTATGGCTGGAGACCAGATTTTTACAACGATACTAAAAATTTGCCGGAAAAGATGCCACTCGATCTCAAGGAATACATCGCTACTCTGAAGGGAAATAACTCCTTAGAACTCAACACAATCTGGGTATCCTGCGAAGGTGAAAATCCTGCTGATCAGGAAAACATTGGACCAATTAATTATTTGCCGCGACGCGGTTTTCCTGGTTACTTTTATCCTTATGAAAATGCCGAAGGTTATTTGAGCCCGCTGGTTGCAGTGCACTTTGTCAGACCACGAAGTAAGTACAATATATGTATTGTATACTATATATGGGTGATAATCTCGAAAAGTGCTGAAATTAAATAACTTATCATTTTTTGTAATCAATAGGATGAAGTGAATTAAACTATATTATAGAAGAAAGTTGTTATTTTTATTAGCATACATATGCAAGAAAAATATACCGTTATGTTCTTATTATATTCCAGCAAACACGCAGATTATGACTGCAATATTGTAGTAGCATTGTAACATTTTTTCAATATAGCTGGAATGTTGCAATGTTGTTGTAACATTGCAGCATAATTTGTAGCTTATAATCCGTGTTTGCTAGAGTTATATAAATTTGTTTTCGAAATCTTCATTAAGATTTTGTTGATTGCAAAATCATTAGGAGAAATTAAGTCATAAATTTTTGCGGCATGCATTATACTAATAAAAATGACGATTTTTTCTGCAGAGTAATATTTAATTTAGCTTATTCTATTTATTTATTATTAGACAACCGCGCTATTTCGTTTCAGCAATTTCAGCAAGTATCACGATACCGATATTAAAAAATGGTGTACATGTAGTAACGAAAAAATATTATAAAAACGCATAAACTAAATTAATTTTTTTATTTCCAGCTGGAATTCTGATAAATGTCGAATGCAAAGCGTGGGCAAAAAATATCAAGCACAGTCGTAACGACAAAATCGGCGCAGTCCATTTCGAGCTGATGATAGATTAACGAAATCTGAAAACAGCCGTCGGCTGCCTATGCAAGTCTCTTAAAGTGAAACGAGTGTCTTCGGGACATTCGAGATAGTCATTAGGCAAATCTTCATCTTCCAAATAACAAAAATGTCAGCAAATATCTCACCGAAGTCGACGACATGCCATCGACTTTCTGGATGGCATTAATCGTATAAAACAAAAAGAGTTCTTACAATAGACGTTCTCAAACTTTTTAATGGATTATACATAATAAAATAATCATAAATTTTGAGAGATTGCATATGTATATGCTGAATGAAGATATGTATATCGGCGAGGATAACGACTAAGAAAGAAGATGCCGATATTAAGAATTAGAGCGATTTTTGAGAGATCTTCATTAATGAACATCACTTTTTAGAATATCTTTTACATCAAATCTGCTGTTTTAGATTTGTCGTTTTAATAATAATTTATTCGTACTAAATTTATCTAAAAAAAAATTGTAAAGAATGTTTTTAGCACGCGTAAAAGACATTTTTTATTCTGATAATTAAATGATCATGTTTTATATCTGTTATTTTGAGTTTGTCACACACAATTAAATTAGTATTTAACTATCTCAAGGATTTTAAGAATGTAACAGTTTTATCATTTATGATATTTATATATGACAAAGTTTTTTTTTTGCGTAAAAAACCTAATATAAGAAAGTTGAGAGTTAGTGTTTCAAGTGTCTGTATTACTAATTTTGACTGTATAATTTGTCGGCACATTATTTTGCATTTATTATACTTTATACTTTATATATTGCCGTTATTCTCGTTGATATCTAGTGCGTATTTGCAGATTAAGAAAGTTTTTATTGCTAATTAAATACGTTTTTGTTTAAGTGAAAATTGGGAATGAATGAAAGAAACAATGGAATCTCAAAGAATTATAATCGATTATCTCTGATGAAAAAGATTCTCATAAAATATCTCATAATATTTTTAAGAATTTATCAAATCTTAAATTTATGAAAATTTTTGAAAAATATAAACTTAAATTTTTTCAGATTTTATAAGTTATAATATAGAAATTTTGAAAAATTATATGAAAGAAATTTTTTAAAGAATTTTTACTAAGAATGTTTGCCTTCCTTTGCTCCAAAGCGCGAATTTAATTCGCCTTTGTGCAATTAAAAATCGAGAACAAATGAAAGAATAGAATAATGAAATCTCAAAGAATTATAATTGTTTATGCGTGCCTTCCTTTGCTCATAAGCGGAATTTATATACACAAACCGATCAACATAATAGCATATAAAGGAATCTCATTTGAAATTATTTATACTCATATACGTATGCATATATATATATATATATATATATATATATATATATATATAATATTAGCTGGATAGACTTTTTTATGATCTGGCGTGCAATTTTGAAGACTTTTTCAATATTCAATTGACACTAGAAAATAATACGTCCTCAGGTAATATCATATTTTTTACCTTATTGGAGTGCATAATTTTGTCAAGTAGAAATTAAGGATTGCGAAATAGATAGTATAAATATTTCTTATAAATAAGAAATTTGACGCAAAACTGGCAAGTATGTCAAGCATGATAATATTTAAGATATTTGAAATCTGATTCATATCTGTAAATATTGAAAAATTGGATAAAATATTATGCAGATTAAAAAAATTGTAACGTAAATTAATAAATTGATGCTATGCTATATTATACAAACGTCAATATTGCATATAATAAAAAACAGATTTTTAGTAACAGAGTATAACATAAAAAATTTGAATCAAAATAAAAAAAATATTGACATATATACCCTATTTTTTAATTCTTATTTGTTTAATTAAATTTAAGTGAAATTTTAACTTTAAAATATTGATTATATATGTTTTCTTTATAAGGAAAAGAAGAAAGAGAATATAGTGTTCATAGAAATTTTTGAAATATATAAAAATAAATAAAATATAATGACTTGAAAAGAAAATATATTAAGCCAGCAATTATAATAACTAAATGTCTCATGGCAGGATTAATGACAAAAGATATCGCTCATTTGTAACAATAATATAACTCAAAAAATGAATGATTTTCCAGGAAATGAATTTAAACATTTTAAATCATAAAAATTTTTAATATTAATTTTGAAATGCAATTTTAATATAATAACAATAACTGACTTGAGAAAAGTATGTTTTTTCTTTTTTTTTTCTTTTATATTTTTGTTCTTTTGCGAACAACTAAAAAAAATAACGAGATTTTTTTGAGTTATATCAAGCTTGTAAAAACGAGCGATATATGCTGTTTGACTCAATATTAGCTGTTGATATCGGTTTGTTTTTTATCACGTAATTGTGATTTATTTGCAATTAAATATATACACGTGGAGATATTTTTAAGAAATGGCAGCTAGTAAGTTTCAGCTTTCTCTCGGAACCTATATTACATATATATTATACAGCGGACAATCCATGTATAACGGTACATTGTGATCAAGTCAAAACTTGTAATTATTTGAGCACAATTTTTAGTTATAATAACAAACGAAAGTTGAAAATTTCTATTTTTTGATTTATTCCTTTGTTAAATACTCGATTCAATTACAATAACAATATACATACAATATAAGTAAATAAAAATAATATATAACTGTCGTTACGAAAATGAATCGGAAAATAATGTTCTCAGAATTATAAAAATCATATTTATTACATAGTAAATAATTAGAATCAGATTTTTTATTCTATACTAGCATAAATACATTTTTTGTGATAAAATGCGGGATACTGATTACTCTCATGCAGCACAAACCTTCCAAGAGATGTTTTAAAGATGTCCATAGAATGTCCGTTCTAAGAACGTCTCCCTCGGATAAAGTGTGCTATGTGCAGGGTTTTTATCATTTGTCATTTGTCTCTTATTTTTTAGCTTGGCTACGGTACATAAAAATATTTTTTTCCATTATTACCAATAAATATGAAATAGAAAAACACCTATATATAGTCACGCATTTCTACTATACATACATTTTGAGAGCTTAATGTCAATGTGAAGAATTTTGTGGCAAAACGAAAGAAAAAAAACAATGTTAAAATCAATGACTTTCCATATTGTCAAACAAATATAGCATTAATGTAACCCCAGAATTTTATTCATGTGAAAAAGCCCGGCCGTAATTAGGCAAAGGAAAGTTTAAGTTTAGTCGACTAGATACGAGACAATATATGTGTACCTAATATTTCTAATAGATTATTGTCGTGAAATATATATATATATATCTGATAAAAATATTAATCTTGTTACAATTTACTTAAATTTTCTAACATATACAGAGTAGACCAGGAGCCAAGGAATGGGATAATAAATTAACACCATCATATAATCGCAATGAATAAATTAAAGATTACACAATGCTCGTCCTTATTTAAAAAGATGTTTGTACTTCTACGTCGCGAGTTATTTTTCCAACAATGTCATTTATTTAAAAAATAATAATTATTATTATAGAACGTGACATTCTTTCATTCTGTACAATTTATTATTATACCTATACCTCGATAAGTACCAGAAGGCTTTGCAAGTAAATTATTCACATCAACGATTCGAACATACCTATGTTTTGCTCGATTCTAATATTGATACGTACAAATAATTCAAGATAATATGATAATAAGAAGTATATAGAATATTTAGTCCAAATAATTATACAATTTGCATGTTTAACACTTCCAAATAATATTTTAATAATATTTTAATACGAAAATTGGTTACTTAGAATTTTGGATGACCTATTTTCAATTTTTTTTTAATGCGACATTTTAATCATTAAATATTTAAATATTTAGATTTTTTTCGTTTTTTTTGGTTCTTGAGTTTTTTATGTTTACTTACAAATAAGTTCTTTAATACTCTTATACATATATTTAATCCTGATATTATTAAAATTTAAATTTTTATACATATGTATACATATGTATATTCTAAGAATTGAGACCGAATCAATACTTTTAAAAAAATGAAAATTAATATAAAGGTAAAATAGAGAAAGAAACTTTTATGTTTATATTAACTTTTTGTAATTATAGCATATAATCTTAACATAAAATGCATTATGTATATTTTAGATTATTTAAATTCCAATATCTTCATTTTTTATTCTTCATTTTTAGATATTGTAGATCCTCAAATATTATAAAAGCCTTTTGATAAAAATTTTTATTAGAATTCTTCATATATAACATTTAAATATTTCTAACATATAAATTTTTAAATTTTTCAAAATTTCTGTACAATTTTATAACTTTTTAGAAGATTTTTAAGATTGTTCATTCTATAATAATTTCGGAAAAATATAAAATCTATAAAAATTTAAGATATTTTTCTGAAATCTTCATAAATTAACAATAATCTTTATAATCTTCATAATTGTTTTTCTTTATCAGGGTCATAAAAATTTTTGTTTACATTATACAAAAGAATTAAAAAATCATCTTTTTAAAAAAAAAGATAATTCTTAAATCGCAACTTTATCAAAGTAATCACAGTATAATAAATTAAAATAGCAGTATGAGAGAATCAATTATGGTTTGAGTAACAATAATGGACTTATTCAAGCCGGTAAAGTTGCTAGTCTCGACGAATGAGTATTGCGTATCTAAAAATAATTCGTACATTATTAAACGTATATTCTTTTAAAATAATATGAATTATAGTTTTTGCAATAAAAATTATATAATGGAAATTATCATCGTTACTAGAAAATAACGTACAATACTTTATAAAGTTTTAACTACAGTTTTATATATTTATTATATATATACATATATATATATA
>NW_012028669.1:1282-25958 GCF_000956235.1 Wasmannia auropunctata | reverse complement strand
CACACACACACACACACACACACATATATATATATACCTATATATAATAGTTATAGTGTTATAGCAACTTTACCAATTTTTATCTTCGAAATAAATGAATAAATAAAATTCCATTTTATCTTTTATATTTCTATTATACTAGACATCACAGACGCGCGCTCCGCGTGTGTTTTTTATTCTTTATACTTTCTACTTGTTTAAATGCATTACATGATATTACAATATACTATTAACTGCTTGTTTCGCACAACTGTCAAAATGACAACATGTCATGATGACAGCTGCTCGCGAAGTAAACGCAATGAGAGAATCAATCAGAATCGCAGAAAACAGGTTTGAAACTTCGATAGATGCAAGTATCGATTTAACATGCCCTTTTCTTAGAAAGGATATAAAAATAATACATAAATTCTTTCAAAATATAAATATTATTAAATTTACAACATAAATTAATAAAGAATATTAATTTAAAAACAAATATACGTAACGCTTACAATACGCTAATTTGCTAAAAAGTGAACATAAAATTTTGCTCTGAAATTTTCAACATTCCACTGGTGTCTAATAACGTAACAGTAAAAAGATTTTGCAGAGAAATGGCCAGAAGTGAAAATATGGCGGATTGATTTATACTATACCGTTTCTATCTGGATTTGTGTCTGCATTATTTTGCATCAGTAACGTTTTGTGTGTGTGTGTGTGTGTGTGTGTGTGCGCGCGCGTGCGCGCGCGCGCGCGTGTGCATGTGTGAGAGAGAGAAAGCATGAATTGGAAGACACGGCAAAAATAGTTTAATAGACGAAGAGAAACATGAATTAAAAGGAAGACTGTCCTATAAAAGTGTTGTGTACACGATCTGTATAGGGGCTGTATAAAGAAAAGTGAGAAGATCGTTGCGGGTCTTTCTAAACGTGGTTGAAGACTTGCAATACTAATTTATTGCATATAAGACAGAGTTTTGACATCGTGGTAAAGAACGAAATCGAATAACACATACCAAAACTCCTAACTCAAGAGAAAGGTGACAAAGAGAAGGCACACCGAGAAAGTCATATCAAATTATAAGATAAAATTCAAAATGAAGCAGATATATATATATATATATATATATATATATATAATGTTCATTTTTTTCGTGCCTTTCACTTGATTCTCTGATTTTCTTTTAGTTCCGTGGTTACTTCATGTAAGTATACAGTTATCTCGTTTTGAATCAAATTTTATCTTATAATTTTATGTGACTTTCTCGATGTGCTTTCTTTTTAACACCTTTATCTGACAATGAGTCAGGAGTCTCGATGTATTATTGGATTTTGTTCTTTGCCTGCACGATGTAAAAACTCTGTCTTATATGCAACAAATCAATATAAGTCTTCAATCACAGAACATTTAAAAAGTGACGTGCAACTCCACTTTTCTTTATACAGCCCCTATATATACACAGACCGTGTGTATCACAACACTCGATCTCACAGAACAGTTTTAAATTCCTTTTGATTCATATTTTTCCTCGTCTATTAATTAGTCTATTTTTTTCGTGTCTTCCAATTGATGCTTTCTCATACACATACGTATAACGTTACTGATGCAAAGTAATGCAGATACAAATCCAGTCGGAGCGGTACAGACCAATCTGCCATATTAGAATTTCTGGCCATTTCTCCGCAAAATCCTTTTACTATTATGTTCTTAGACACCAGTGGAATGTTTGAAAGTTTCAGAGCAAAATTTTATGTTTAGTTTTTTTCCGACTTTTTGCGTTCTCTTTAGTGGAATATGATCATTTGCAATATTTCACTTTTGCATCAGTTATATTATGAAATTTCTAGATATGCGTCAAAAGTTGTTCATAATGACATTGTATGTATACAACATTAAGAAAAACTACTGAAATGATATTTTGTTTACTGGGTATACTAATTATTTAATTGCTGCGAGAAAGCATTATGTAGTTAGCAATTTTTATCATTCAAAACATTCGCTCGGATAAATAGGCTATAATTTGCTTTGCCAGCTTGAATATGTCTTATGTATGCAATCAAATGTATCAAAATGTGTATTATAAAGAAATCTGAGAGGTTTCAAGGTTAAGATAATTGAAAAGAGAGTAAATCAATATCAGTGTGTGCTTTTTAGGATATGTTAGGTTTTGTGATATAAAAAATTATAAATGATGATTGTGATTGTTAGGAAAACGATAAATTTATATCTGTTTGTTAGTAATATATGTATAGTTTAAACTTCACAATGCTTTTTATAAATCTTAATGCGATTATTTTCGATAAAGTTTTAAAAATTGCCTTTTTTTATTAGAAAAACTAATTCTTTAATTTCTTGCATCGCGTATAGTTTGTCTCTAGAATATATCTTTACATTCATAAATCTCCTAATTTTTGAAATTTTTAAATTTTAATTTAGTTTTATTCTATCTTTAATTTTTAAAATTTCTAAATCTTTTTGAGAGCTAAAAGTAATAAAATACTTTAAAAGCAAATTTTTAGTAAAATTTTTAAATTTTCAAACTTTACGTAACTTGTTCAACTTTTCGTTTTTAATATCGAAAATTATGTGCAATAAATGATACATGATGAATTTATGACATTTTCGTCGAATAAAAGTTAGTCATATTCTATATATCTTCCTATCATTAATATTCTTTTGTACATATCTGTAAATTAACAAGAGACAATCTTTTCGTCAAAGCAATACTTTAAAAGAAACAACAGAAAATTATCTATTAAGATTAAAAATTCAAACTAGTGTATTGATAAGCAAGAATTTCAATTGGTTAATTATATGAACAATATCTCTAAAAAATAACAAATTTATTAACCTACTAATTTTTTCTAGGCACGAGCGATTGTCCGTCATTATGATCAAAAATCCAGACACCTATTATATAGTATTTGCTAACGTTCGTGTTCAGACTACATATTGGAGATTGATTACGAATTGAACATTATTAGAATTCAACGAATCAGATAAGTTTAATTTTTTAATCTGTTTCGTTCGGATTGGTCAAATTCTAATCTTCAATTTGCAATCCTCAATCTCCAAAGCGTAGTCTGATACATTTAACGTACGTTCGGATCTTTCGTTTCGTGCACGATTTCTTATTCGAACAATAAACTTATGAAATCAGGAGGACGCGTCGAGGACAATCTCGACGATTGTGACGTACAATCATTCGTCGACCATCAGTTCAAAGTGTACGGCACCCTTTTTTTCGGATCTATATGAACTGTATTTGATATTCTTCGCCCATGCCCGGCACTCTACGTTGATGATCTGATTCCCTACAAAAGAAAAGTTTGATTTGAAATAAAACTTGTAGAATACTCATGGATTATATTTTAAATTTTGACAAATTCGGAATATTTTATTAAAGAAAATTTTTTATATAGAAACTTTAATAAAATTGTTACTTTGAATACGGAATAGCGTGACGTTTTGGGCATTCAATTTTCTCGTCGAACTAATTGAGACACGACCTGATGATTTTCGAATACATAATAGCTGGTCTATAATAAATTTTACATTTTATCACAATTTTAAAGTTATTTATATCTATTAAATATAACAAACTAAAGAATATTTGTCATTGTATATTTTTACTTTCAAAACATGCATAAAACACATGGTCTATTTTTAACATCTGTTAAACCTTTAAATAAATATAAATTTAATAATTTATTAAGTTATAACAATATATTTTATCAGTTTGTATATTATATTAATAAAAATCATAAATTAAGTCTAGATGTAAGCACAATATATATAGGACAAAATGTAAGATTTATATAAAATAACACGTAAAATCTTTAATATTATTTACTATATATACAATGTATATATTGTTGCAATCTTCGCGAATAGTTTACATATCTAAAAAGGAATATAAAATTTACGAAAGATTAGCAAAATAGGATGAGATTAAATCACAAGTGCAGCTTTGAATATGAGCATACAGGCCGATGACACACACCTTTCGACGACCGATTCGTGCTGCAACACACCGGCTTTTACCGGTTTCATCTGGAGTGCGTCATTTGTTTACGAGTCACATGAACCAGTCAATGATGGCAGTTTCAATAAAAATTGTGTATCCATACATGATAAGTGTTTTAATTGCATATCTCGTTGTATACATTGAATAAGACCATAGCATGAAAGATTCAGATAATTTTAACTGTCATTTGAGGCTTTTAGAAATTTTAACGTTACAAGAACGATAATAAAAGCTTCAAGTTGCTGTATATAGTTATATAGTTCTTTGAAATATATATTATTAACAAATTTATTTTATAATATTATTAATATAAAAATTAAATATTATTTATTATATGAAAAAATTTAAAGCTATACTGTGATTTGGGATTTTTTGCATTCTTGCAATATTCTTTTGAGATAAACATTCTCGTTTTTTATTCTTGTCATATCAGGTAGTATTTGATGTTAGTTATTTGATTAACCTACTTCGTGGCCGAAGAAAATGGACGGCGACGACTGGACTTAAATATCCGGGAGTATTTTCGTATGGATAATAGAATCCTGGGAAGCCGTGTCCCTTAGGGTAGTAATTCAATTCGCCGATACTTTCCCGGTCATGAGGATCCTCTCCTTTGCAAGATACCCATACGGTATTTAGCTATAATATAAAAAAAAATGAATTGCATATTACTTAGTGAGTTTTTGATAGTAAAATTTTATTTAAAATTACGTAATAACAAATAATTCTCAAAGTTATGGTTAAACAAAAGTTGACTGAAATTTTCATTTAAAATTCCTTAAATATTTTTTTAAAGATATTTTAGAATTATTACTAAACATACATGTATGTTGAAACTTGTCTGATAAAAATTAAATTTTATTTTAAATTAGTGCCTAATTATACTTTTTGCATACCAGAGGAACGTATTCTTTATTATTTTTATATTTGCATAAGCTTCTGCTGTTATGCAATGTTTGTAAAATATTTGATACAAGGTGCCGATAATATTACATGTATATAACATTTATATCGTATATAAGAATTGTTATCACAATGTCAGTAAAGAACGAAGAGATTGAGTGAAAGATAATCGAGTGATCTTCATTCAATTTGCAGTTATATTCCATATGGATCAAACGTATCTTACGTACATGTACATAAATGTACACAATTAACACAGGTTTACAACCTTTATCCTTGTTTGGCTGAATAAACAGATAATACATCTACTATAAGAAGACTAATCGACAACAATTAGATAAAAATGAATTGATATTATCATGACTTTATTGAACGTTAGATTCTTTCGTTAGATTCTTTTTTCATTCTATTACCAAGTTTAAAAAACAATTTCAAATAAAATCCTTCGTTCTTTATTTTAATTCCTAACTATTAAATTTCTTAATTTTTATAGGTTCTCTCGGATCTAGGAATAAACGAGAATTCATAGACTATATAACGCACAAATACGCGTTGCGAAACTAAACGCTGAATTTTCTTTCCGATCTTCGTTCAACCCAGATTTAGTTTATCGACTGATATAATTGACTGACCGACTAACTAACCCATGAAGCGTCGACTGACTTTATGTATTTGACTAGACTTTCTGGCATTTCGGACGGCAAATTCTCAGTATCGTTATAATACTCGGGAATCCATCCATATATCTGAAAAATAACATTTTAAACAATTTTTAAACAAGCATAATTACATCGTGGAAACAATAAAAAATTAATATTGTCTCTATTAAACGTATATTTAGCAATCAAAGCATAGATGTAAAACAATATTTCGTCGTGTATGAGTACTATGAAATTTTCATATAAAAAAGTTAAAATTTTGAAAAATTTTTTCTACATAATTTTTAGATGTATTTTCTATTGCTAGTTTATCTTAATTAGTTTAGACAAAATTTAATAAGTCTCAAGATATTAATTTCATTTGAATTATTAATATTCCTGAACATTTAAGATAATTAAGAAAATATCTTTTTAGGGAATAAATACCCTGTTGAGTTTAATGAAAACGCAAGGCGCCGAGTTGTTGAAGCCATATTGTTGATTCGGAGAACATGGTCCCCAATTGTTCACGTCGATCGCACATACATTACCAGACTTTGCTGGCATGGTGTAACTGCAGATCTGTTGGTTTCTACCGCCATTTGGCAAAAGCGACGAATTGATGTAATCTATTCAAGTAACAGAAATATGATTGATTTATACTTAATTTATAATCATAAAGAATGAACAAATTGTGAGAGTCACAATAATGCAATGTGAAAAGAATATACAGGGATCGAAGAGTTCAGTGTTCATGCATTAATTATATACCTAATTTAAGTTAACAAGCATTGCCATTATCGATTGTAAATCGGTGGAAGCCTTATTACTCACTTTCTAAAAATGTGTCCAGACGTTGCGTCCATTTTCGTATTTCGGTCGCGTTTGTTGCGTTGTACCAAACAAGTGATCTCTCATCGGGGTTCTCCGAAATAGGTCGGAATCCCAAGCCTGATGATTGCATTGACAAATGCAATCGAAAAAGTTGAGCAAGTTAAATACGAATTATGTGCACTATAAATAATTATTTCTATTCAATAATATATCGCGGATTCAATGTATATAATCATTTAAATAATACAATTTACTTAAAAATTTTGCAATTTAATTATAAAATCGGTTACTCTGTTGATAATTTAATTAATTAATTACTTGTTACATAAAATTAGTTTATTCATTATTTTTTCTTATATTTCCACAATGCATATAATGTATAATAAATGTTCAATTAACGTTGACATTGTATAAGTCTATATAAAGATTTTTTATAAAATGACAGACATCATTAATTTTGTTGTTATTATATAAAGATTCCTTTAAAAAAGAATGAGCAACTCAGTGTTTATTTGTATTAGTCTTTGTTAATTTTTATAAAAAATATTTAACGTTTTTCAATGAATGTATGCTTGTTTATAAAAGCGCATGAAAAGTGCATGAAAGTGTTATCGTATCTATGTATATAATAATTAATATAATATAATAATAATATGTACATGTATAATAATATAAATCATGACAAATCATAACAACAAATCAATATTACATTTATAGCAACACAACTGATTTTATATTTTATACGTTTTCTAAGCAATTGTAAAACATTAGATACATTTAGGAAACATATACATATACAATAAAATGTATATAAATTAATATGTTTTACTTGGACATATTTTACTACTGTTAAAGTTTCTGAAAAAGTAATATTATGTTCAGCATCACCAAAAAGAAACGTATAAATTTATTTGTCAAGAATATTATTTTCAAAAAAGTGATATATGTATATTATATATAAATAAGAAATGACCAAATTTTGTTTTACAAAATACTTTTTTTAGACACGATTGGAGCGAATAATCTCTACAATCTCTGCAAAATCTTACCTGGATTAGTACCTATGAGGCTGCTACTTAAAGTCCACTTGGGTTTCTCGTAACTCAACGTAGCGAGCATGCCTTTCATGCAAATGGTGAAGAGTATCGCCAGTCCGGCGTAGAAGCAAGCGTAGAAGATAAGAGTCATGCCTAAAGAAAAAAAAACCGTGGGAGAAGATTATTAATCTATTGTCTTCTATAAGTTTGCGTATATATTCTGTACAAAAACACTTCTAATTATGCTACTAACTATACTTCTAGGTCTATTACGTAAAAGTGTATAATAAACTAAACAAACAAACGGATTAATATGAATAGATGAACTTAAAAATATCCTTATAAAACGAGATAGATTTTTGAAAGGTTTAGCAATCTCTTGGCAAATTAAAAAAGAAACAATGTGCAAAGCATGCGAAATTTTTTTATTCAAAAAGTTGAACTCTTAGTTTTGATATATTTTCGCAATTTTATGAGAAAGAGGGAAGAAGAAGGAGAGTAGAATAGAGTTTTATCACGCTATTTATACTCATTGACGCATTTCGGTGTCGTTGCGTGATCCAAATATTCATCGCGCGTGAATACAAACGTGCCGAAAAAAAATCATAGCGCGAGTAGTTGATGCATGAGCGCGTATCTTCCTCTCTTCCTATATACAAATATACACACATTTTCTTTTTTCCTTTAGACGGATCTAAACTCGCAATTTGGCGTCACGACCTACCTCGGTCACACTTCACTTATGCAACCGCGTAGATGCGAAAATTTTCGTCATTTCGTTGATCGAACGGAAAATATTTAAAGCATAGGGCATCGTGCCAGCGCACGCTCTAAATATAGATTCTTTTTCAGAAGCAATGCGAGTCGCTGCAATGAGCGGCCAACTGCCGCACCATACTATTAACTTGAAAAAAAGTTGGAATATTTCTTTGAAAATTAAAGTGTTCCGTAAACACTTGAACCAATACAGCACTTGCATATTTTATATACATATATATTTCAATATGTTCAAAAGTTTATTCATTTTATTCGATGTAGCTTGATTTGCATTTGCAAGATGACACCTATCTTGAAGAAGAAGATTCGTTTAAATCTGCTCAGTCAGTTAAATGTAACTCAGTCAGTTTGTTGCTTTTCTCTATCAATCAAATTAATAGAGGCACAATAATAATTCTTATCATCTCTACGAAAGCCCCAGTTGGCTAGCATAAAGACGACTGTGATGAAGATTTATTCTCGACTGAGCATTAGAAAGAGATCGGATAAGCACTTAAAATAATTGATAATGCAACCTATAATAAATCGATCCATTTTACAAGGTTTAATTTAATCATAATGCAGCAAGACTATGACTATATGACACATAAAGTGTTACAACAGTTTGATCTGACATCAAAAGTTTAGAAAATTTGTGATAGAAATATAAATCTTGAGAGCATCTAACAAGAAGAATAAGAAATTTAATAATCATTTTAATGTATAACGACTATTATTGTTTTTTTGTCTTACAAACGTAAATATTTATTACTAAGAAATGGTGTAAAAGTTATTTTGAAATATCTCAGTGAGAAAGGAATGTTCCTAACGAAATTGACGTTTAATCACGAGTATCTATGGTACACGATGTCTGCTATTATATGTCTCTGAAATTGAGGCGACTTTCAAGTAAGCGCTTATCGAGCTACTCTCTTATCATATCTCCCTCAAGGTGTCGACGTTAAGCGCTTTAGCTTAGATTTCTCGAATCGTTCCTGATAACTTTTTCATCGCGTCATTATTTTCATCCGCATCATGAACAATCGCGCAGCGCGATACATTAGAGTCATAACAACATGCGCTACGTGCAAGTACATACATGATACTCGAAACGACAGTTTTTTTTGTTACCTATAACATAATATACATATTCCGTGTAAGTTTTAATGTATGGGTAGCTTGCTTTAAAAAAAATTACTAAAATGATAATCAACGGCTAAAGACGAGCAATTCAAGGTGTTAAAAACTTTATTCTTCAATTTTCTAACATAAAACGTAATGAAAAATTACTAAATATGCGTTGCATATAGTGCGGCAATAAAAGTAGATTTATTTTGAAACTGTCTGCAATTATTAATTATTTAATAATTCTACCAATGTAAATTAATTTTAATCTCACAGTCAAATTAACTTACTTTTTATGTTTTTTCATCTCTCTAGAATAAGGTAAAGAATAAATTAAACTTAAAATTAAAATTAATCTACATTGACAAAAATAAACTTAAAGGTTTCAAACTATCTAATAAAATAAAATATTTTATATCATGCTGAGATATAGGTAGTGTGCGGATTAAAATCATAATAAACCATATTTCGATAAAATTTGTGTGTGCGTTAGATTAATTTTGAAAGTCACTGTGTTTGAAAAATAAAATTTTAAAGATATACAATACAACATTTTTTAAAAATATGGTAGGCTATTTGGCTATTGTTTTTTGTACTATTTTACTTTAAAGATATTTTACATAAAACGCTTAAATAGAACTATGAGCTGCAAAAAATATTAAATTATAATCAAAATAAGTACTGCACGTTTTTGAATAAAGATGGAAAGAGAAGAATTTTGAAGAATTAATTAACGAAGACATTTAAATATTACGAAAAAGCACGATATATATATGTATACGAGTACTCTCTCTCTCTCTCTCTCTCTCTCTTATATCTTTTTCTGTTAATTTTTTTCCCAATGGAATCTTCTACAAAACAGTTTTAAATGCGTAAAGAAAATGTGTTTTCTATTTATCACTATATACTGGTACACTAGAGCCACAGTGGTGTCTGCGCTGTCCATAGCTTCAGAATTTCCTTTTGGTAAACCGAAAGCAAAGTCGTCCGTAAGATCGGAAATACTGAATTGGTAAAACATATTTTGGAACAGTACACTCGAGTCTGAGAGATAAGGCTGGAAAGCTTCAGATGGGATTTACATAGTGCGGCACGATAATACTCACAGCTGCACGTGATCACTGGCGTTATCATCACCCGGTTGTTGATCTACCACGCGTAATGCCTACGGTCACGATAATTCGCGAGAACCAGGAAATTGTATGGCAGACATCGGTACGCCTTGAGAAGTCGCCTGATATCGGGATTTCCCTCAAGCTGAGCAAATAACATGTATTCTAATTCTTATTATAGCGATTTAAAAAAGTACAAGGAGAATTAATTGAGTTTAAGACGCTCTCTTCTACTATCTGTCACAGAGATAGATGTCTCGTAGATATCATGAAGGTGGATGTACCGTTTGAGCTCTGTTGCGTTTGAATACTTAAAAGGCTCAAGTCAAACGGTAATTTAAAAGATTTAAATCGAACTGACAAATTGCAATAAGAGAGAAAGTAATTTGTAATTGAAAATCGGCAGTTCATACTTCTTATTTCGATTTTGCATTTGCTAGCGAAGTATGAATATGAGTCTTTGCGGAAATATTGCATATGCAAATTACTTCGACTCAGAGATGTTCTTTGACATTGTTCTCCACGCGCGGGACTCTCGGTGTTTTAAATGCCGTACTGTACGCCGTTTGCATGGCGTCGAAATTCAAGAGCGATAAAGTTTTTTCCGCAAAACACCATTTTCTTTTTTATTTGTAGAAAATTCTATTCGATCCTCATTGGTCACACGAGAATTTAGTGACACCGAAGCCGCGTGAGAATTGAATTTGATTAGCGTAAAAATTTACAGGCGGAATTACATGTATACATGTTTACATATATGTACATCCATGTAGCTGGTATCGCGGTAAAGACACAGCAGCACACTTGCTAATTTATGACTCGTCGCATATGTGCGGTTATGCAAATTTTTCAAGATCTTTATGAATCAGATATTCTAGCAAAATGATAATTTGACGCATGTCAAACTACTCTTATTGTTAGTTAAGACCAATATAATTTTTACAGTAAATTATCATTTAATTAATAAATATATTAGAACAAAATCAAAATACTATATTTAAAAAAAGAACATATCTATTTTATAATCATTTCTCCATTCTGTCGTACCTTAATATGTCAGTCAATAGTTTTTTAATAGTTATTAGAATATATCATGAAGTTTAAATATATGTGTTTCCTTAAAAAAAGATTCATTCGTCGTGAAACACCTGTTGAGCATCATTGTCGACCTCGTGCTAATCCACATTGCGTTATACATATGTCCGTGAGGTAAAGGGATCGAATAGTCAGAAATCTGGAAAACGATTTTTCTGCACGCCTGACATGTATGTACATACATTTGCATTAAAGTTCAGTCAATCAAACTATTTGAGATGATAAAGAAGTACGTTTCATGTATAAAGAAGCACATTCCAATCATGCGTAAATAGAGCGACCGTCGGATTCTATAGCTGTCGATAATGCGGTCGCGGTATTCGATCGAGACATAAGAAAACACGTGTATTTCTCGTGAACACGCTGCTCGGCGACTGGTTCCTCCTGTGCAGGAGGAAAAGAATGACATGATGACGTCAGTTTAGTGAAAAAAAGACGATATTCGTGATAACACGAATTATCTTGTCATGGATCTTATCGTCGGGAAACGACATTTTCCTGGCGAATGACATTGACGGTGCATGCCGTTGTGTAACTTGTAAATTATAAATGTTATTATACTTATCATTTCTTTCAGTTTGACGAACAAAATGTTTTCTTTTGTTGAAATATTTATGTATTCAGACGTAAAGATTTTCTTTAAGGCAAAGAGAGAGAGAGAGAGAGAGAGAGAGAGAGAGAGAGAGAGAGGAGAGGAGAGCAGAGGAGACGGTTCTCAAAGAAAAATACTTAAATAGAATGTTATTTTTTATCTTACATTTTTGAATAACGGCTATTTGACAAATCGCATGTTTTCTGCTTCTGTTGAAATATTTATGTATATGATAAACGTATTATGTAAAGGTTTTCCTCTACGTAAAACGACGTAAAATCTCAAGGAAAAGTACTTAAATAGAATTTTCATGTTATATTTTTTAAATAACAGTCATTTCAACAAATCGATATCAAGACATTTATGGATTTGTACATAAAGGTTTTCCTCTGGGGAAAAGAATATAAAAACCTCAAGGAAAGGTACTCTTAAATAAAATTGTATTTCTTACATTTTCTAATAACTATACTGTTAAGTGAATAATTATTGAGTTCCGTATTTTTCCTCAATTTTATTTATATTATAAGTGCGTTTATTTATTTCTAAAGTTCTATAGCGTATGTAAATGTTAAATATATCTGTACTATATGCTAAATGCGCGTTTAAAGGCGTATACTTATCGATAAAAGTGAGGTACATGAACACAGACCTTGAGTTTTTATCTTGATCTGTTTACAAGTTTAGCATTCTAAACGTATAATATATCAAAATTCTTAGGAAATAAGATTTGTTATTTCAAGAAACATTGCAATTGCATCATCAAAACTTTACGGTAATTAATGTCAATGTATTACGCAAACCGCGCAAAAAGTAAGATCGGCGAGAATAAGAAATAAAAATTAATGAAATTGAAATTGTTCATAGGAAGGTTGACGTATCATTAAAAACGTACATTAAAAATACAACTGATTTTAAACGTGAAATTAAGCAGGCACACGTGCCGCGTTAATTAATGTCGTCATAATCGTCACTGTAATATATCGATGCGATAAATGCAAATAAATGTACGAACGATCAGAAAACATATAAAAAGCGAATGGCACTTCATATATATCTTTCGACGATTGTTGTATAATACAAAATACGTTTGCGATTAACGTTTCTCTGACCTAAAGCGCGCCACGATCACGTTTCACCGACCTCTACTGTATTCTATTACGCAACATTGCTAAAGAAGACATGTTTGGAATCGATGTTACTAACTCGAGAGCCAAGACTCTATGAGGCCATAATTTACTCGAAATTAATGCCGCATTGATTATAGTCTTCCTCGGATTCAAAAAGTCATTATAAAAAAGTATAATTTAATGCTTATGGAGTTCATTTTTTATAATATAACACGTAACCGGTTATTAATTATAATTAATATACTTTGATTAAGGTAAAAATTTTTAGTTATTAAATGAGCAAGGTATACATATATCATAAGACTGATATTTTTTTTTTCTCTTACCGAAGACTTATTGTTAAAGATGATGTCAAATCTTTTCGTATACTTTCTGGAGGAATGCTGATCTAACTCATTAGCGTATCTGCGAAAGCAATTTACTCAGATGCACCTGGACGCCTTTGGACACATTATTTTTAGCAGTTGGCATGCACGCAATAACATTTGAAACGTTGCCCTAACGAAGGCACAAACGTTAATATAACTTTACATCATTTCCATATTTTTTAATGTTCTTCATTTCATAACTATTTATTATAACTAGTTTTTTATATATTGATATAAAAAAGTTATACATAAATAATTAACTTTTTCAATCTGTATACAATAATTGCAATTTTGTTTATTAACCAAATCTTAATAATCCGTTAATTAATAAATCGTTCTTTCAGCAGAAATTTCAGTTTAGCAAACGGAATTTCTTGCAATTGCAAGAAACCAAATCGAGAAGTAGCTCTCTCTTAAGTAGATAAATCAGCTCTCTCTTGTGTTTTCGGATCTATTCAAATTCAAATTGTAATTGAAAGGAAGACTTCTCGAAGAGAATAACATTGTAAAGACTTTATCAAAGATCGTGTGACGAGTCAAATAAAACTTTCACAAATCGTTCTCTGTGTCGTAAGTTATATCTCTAACAAGAACAACTATCTTGCAAAATGCAATGAAGTTTCCTGACTTTTCTGAGGATATTAAGAAGATTATAAAATCGTGAGAGATGTGAAATCCAAGTGCATTTCATAACATTCAACGAAATCCAACAAATAATATTTATCGTTAAAAAAATATATTTAAGAAAAAATTAATAATATCATTGAGAGAAAGATATTGTCTCTCAGCACACAATAAATTGAATTAACATGGATATGACTGATGAACACAGCTGCGTTCTCAAATACATTCGCTAGTAATAGAATCTTGAGAAAAGCTTCGTCGAACGTTATGACAAAATGTTGTGTATAAAGAAAAAAGGGAAACGTTTTCCGACATCAATTTGCTAAGTACGCGTTCTACTTGTAGCGCGCGATTGACATGATTCATATCTTAAGATTTGGAAGAAAGGCGGCGCGGCGCGCCGGGATGGCCAAATGCCCCCTTCGCTGCTTCGCAGGCTCCTCTCGCTATGTGTTACCATCACCGATACTTATTTCCGGTGCTCTCTCGCACCAGTCGCTGCCAAAACGCGAGGCTCAGGGTCGGCTGCTTCTAAGCAGCCGCCAAGGAGTCTACATAAGACGTTCTCAACATATATATACTTATGCGCATATACACACGTCAAACGTTGGACATTTCACTTTTAATACCTTTAATACTTAAAACCCTTTAATACCTTAATACCTTTTAATACTTTAATATCTTTTAATACTTTAAAACCCTTTAATTCATTATGTCGTAAATAAAAATGAATTATCACGCAACTAGATTAAAAGATTAATTTAGCCAATTAATGAAATTAATTTCTAAGTTTATTATACTTAATGATTAAAATATATTCATTAATCGAAATACTGTAAGAATATAAGATTTTTCTATATGCGTTCAGAAATTACATTTTTTCTCTTCAACCGATTGAAAAGGCATCGTGCTTCGAATATTTTTCGATAATCTGTCGATAACGATAACGTTACGATGCTTTCTCTCGATAATGATAACACTACGATACGTCCGTTTATTACTCATGTTTACACAATCTTTTTGTTCTTAAATTACTATCAAGAGGTATGTCAGACTTATTAGAAATCTGACGTGTAAAAACGTAATATTAAATTAAAACATGGAATTTATATAAAAAAAAAAAGGTTATAATCATAAAAAATTCAACATAATTTATTAAAAATAGATAAAAATTTGAAAAAATTGTTTGAAATTTTTAATAATAAAAAATATGCGATTAAGAATTATGTATGTATTTATAGACAATAACATAAGATATTCGTGTTTAATATTTCTTTAATCAGAAAAGATTGTATTTAAAACTTTTCATCATACAGTTTCACCATACATTTAATGTTATATTTCTGTATCTCATTACCTTTCGTTTTGATGCAATTAAGAAGTAGAATTCAATAGCAGCATGGTATAAGCTTATAGATTGTTTATGTGTGTGAACATAGATACGTGTATATATTTTTAATTATACGTATCATAAACATAGATTTTGTAAAGCCCATATTATTCATTGGAGATTGAGGATTGTGAATTGGAGATTAGAATTCTCTCTTTCTCTCTCTCTCTCTCTCTCTCTCTCTCTCTCTCTCTCTTTCAACTAATTAGAAGGAAACAGATTAAAATCAAAATTATCTGACCAGTCAAATTTTAATCTCATTTCTAATTCACATTCGTAATCTCCAATCTTCAATGCGTAATCTGAAGTAGGGGTTTCGATATTTTGAAAACACAATTTCAGCAACACAAAATTACTAATATGTGTACATGTAGGAAATGGAACATAAAAAAGTACAATTTCAGATAGTCGAGTGACACGATTAAGTACGTGTGACGTCTATAATGACGTTTTACAGACCGAAACAAATGTCATCATGTCGTCTTTTATAACTCTGTTACTCTGTTACTTGGAATGGAGAGAGAGATTGCTGCATATCAATATCCTACATTAAAAGATAATGAGATTAAGAACATCAGTTTTATTTGAACTGAACGTAATCACAAACTCGACTTAGTATTATGCTACAGAAGTACCGTTACATTCTTGATTGACTTACTGTAATTCTTAAGAAATATCGATCGTAAAAGTTGACGAGGATTATAAGATTTCCGACTTAATGGAAAAAAACAGTAATTCTTCTAATTTAATGTCGGCAATAATACGAATATAATTACTGTCTTTCTTGTAATTAAAATTTTTTGTTGTCTACAAAAAAAAAATTTCATATTCTCAGAAACGAAACCTATATTCTTAATGTCTATTCAATTTTAGTGTTAAATAATGCATTAGTATTCTACTTTTAAATTTAAATCGATGTTAATCAAATAAACTTCTTTCTTAATATTAAAATGTTCTCCAAAATTTATCGAAAAAAAACATAAAAATTCTCGAATCTTGATATTAGAATGCAAACTAATAAATATTAATCTGAAATAGTTATGTAAGAAGAAGTTAGCATTGCCAGATAGCACCAATTTTAATTTTACATGTGAAATCTATCATTATAATTTATATTTGCATAAAATAAAAGTAATAATGCTATTTTAAATTTGAAAAAAAAAACATATCCGAGAGGAAAAGCCGTTCCACCTGCGCTTTAAATATTTACGCCTGTTTTCAAAGTGCTCATTTTAATAAATTTTAAATCTAACTTTTTATTTTTAAACAATTTATAGAAATAATACTTTATTAAAATTTTCTACTTTTTTTTATAATGTCAATCTTTATAAAAACGCAAGTACCGATCGTGTCAAAGTAATTTTCAAAAAACTGTAATGTAAAGTAGCACGAAAAATTTTTTTAGTAATACCTCTCAATTTTTTTACGGAATTCTAATATTAATACCATTACACACACAATGCTTTGACATCATTATTCGAGTAATAATGTAGAACTTTTAAGTTTTATTTTCATATATCGAATAGTAATTATAGTGCTGATTCGTCTTCAACTGTTTGAATATCTGTCTAAAGTGTTTCACGAAGTTCTAATATTAACATAATACTTCAATATATCCATTTTCCAAGTAATAACGAGTGGAACTTTTTAAGTTACTTTTTATACATTCAATCGTGAATAGTGTATTCGATAGTATAATATAATAATGTTTCACACTGTATCATTCAATTTTCAAATAATAACGAGTAGAGAACTTTAAAAGTTCTTCCTTTTTGTATATCCATCCAATCGTGCAACTAAAAGTCTTCAACTGTTTTGACTATCTGGGTGTTTAAATATACAAAATATTCGGAATGACTTACCCCATTTTTTAGGCGGATGACCGCAGTACGTCCCCTCCTGTGGATTGTAGATGCCATCGCGAATGATCTCCCAGCGAGTTCTGGTATCGGGTACTCGCATGTAATCGAACTCGTAAGTACCATTTTGCACTTGCTTGCCGCGCACACTCATCACGACGAATGCTATCGACTGCTCTTTGATCGGTCAATCGGCAGGTAGGCTGCGAGGTGTCGTAGGCAGGTCGGTCTTGTCAACCTTCACGCGCCGAGCAACTCATGCGGACTGATACGCGGAGATAGCGGGAAACGCAACGCGACCGTACCGGTCTTCGCACTTTGCCTGAACTGGGAGAGCCTCGCTTGTGGTTAGCGATACGTAGGTAGCGAGCATGCGGGCGAACGAGCGAGCGAACGGGTGAAAAACGAGCGACTGCCTCGTGGAGGGGCAAGACGATCGCGCAAGCATGATCTCTTAGACACGCTACGTGCCGATCTGGCTTGTCGAGTTTGGCGCGGTGAAATGATTTTATACAAATTTACAAAAAGGAAAAATATATACAATAATAATACAAGGATCGAAACGCTTGACATTATCGCGTCACAAATATCATTTGTCTTTTATGCAATTGTTACAGAAATAGTTATTGACGATAAAAGTGTTTATACTGCCTTCTGACTTTCTAATTTTTCTTCATTTAATTTTATATTGGAGAACATTTTTATCTTTTCCATTGATTTTAAGAAATATGAGAGAGAGAGAGATTATATTCATATAAATTTCGAAATAACTCTCGAACGTAAACTCGATGACTGTTATTTAAAAACTATATAGTATCTTTTTGTTTAATTAAATTCTTTTAATAATCTTTTGAATGTTTAAATTACTTTTATTATTTGCAAAATTAAAAGCAAAAGTGATGCACTTTCAATAATTTCCAATTATTTAATTCTTTGAATACACACAAAATTCCTCAACTAATATTTTAATTTTTATTATTAAAAATCATTTAAAATGCATAAATAAAAGACTAATCGTACTACATATATGTACATACATACATACATACATACATACATATTACATGCATTCTTTTAGGCTTGTATTGGCTTCAGATTGAATTTTATAGTTAGTCTAGACAAATTAATTATTTTATTTCTTATTTAATTTATTTTATTCATTTATTTTGCCCAGAACAATTTTGGTTTAGAGAAAAATAATTAATTAAGAAGAAATAAATTTTAGAATTAAAAAATTTGTAACAAGAATTATCAATTATTCCATTTAACTTGAAGAGGTTTAAGGTTACTTTTCGCTGTGTTCAATATTGTAAAATAAAAGATTATTAATTCATATCTTCACTATTTTATACCTAGTATAAGTTATACATAAATATGACTTTGGGAATACATAAATAAATAAAATGTCCAGATCTTAAACAGATATTTGTTTTTATACACATATATTTCAAATATAATTTTGTAAAATTACTCAGACTTGACCCCATATCCTTTCTAATATATATATCAAAAATTTGAAATCTTATGATTATTTAAACTTTGAAACAGTTGAAACTTTCGTCGTCATAAACTAATTATTTATTCGGAAAGATCGAGTTTAAATAAAAAATTTTGAGTAATATATTTTTATCTTCATCAATTCTATACAATTATGTGTAATATTCATGCAGAATATAAACATTTTGGAATATACTTATATTTGCAATTTGAATTCATCTGTAACTTTTCTTCAATTCTGTAACTCGAAATCTATCGACAAGAAGTAAATTACGATTCTCGAAATATCGATATGATCGAAGCAGTTAAGTCAATTTAACCAGAGAGAAAACTAACACGAGAGAGAAGATTACGACCTTTTGCATGTTACCGATGTTACAATACTTTAAAATGCCCTCGTGCACTAACGCCCCCTGAAGAAGTGGATGTAACTATATAGCAATATTCACTTTTCTGCACTGTGGGTATGCAATTTGTGATGCGTGTCCATATTACATCCTCCAACTATCGCGACTGCTTTATTCACGAAAGATTGTACATTCGAAAATCATGTTTTTTCTCAGATTACGGATATTTCCGGCGAGTAACAGTGTTCGATTTTGTTCCATGTTATGTATATCGTTTGGTTCTATTCTATATGCTATATGTATGTATACAAAATATAATGATAAATTTAAGTTATCTTTCCTTACGTGGCGTTTAAATAATTATGCAAAAAATATAACGATTTTATTAATGAATTCGGTCTCGAGACCGCGCGGGCGGAATTAACGTGCCTTTTAAATAAGAGACAAAAATCTATGTACAATAGTTTACCAATTTTATTAATTAGTAAATTAAGAATCCCGCTTCCGTACGTGGCGATTACATAATTACGCGAAAAGTTTGACAATTTATTAATTAGTATTATTTTATTATTATCTGTTGTAAATTAAGCAAACTAAAGATTTCTAAAAAAGCAGTGTCTTTTCTTTGAAGACTCGCAGGAAGCGCATATGCGTGCGATCTATTATTATTTTTTGTAAATTAAGAAAATCAAAATTTCTAAAAAAGCAACTTTCTATACACTCCAAATACAAGTGTGTAAATGTGTAGTCACATTTTACGCATTTATACGCGTGTTATATTACTTATATTCTTACACATTTTATCTGCATTTTAATGCATATTTTTTACACGTTTGCACATATTGTAAAATTAACCGTGTAAAAATATGCATTTAACTGTGTAAAACACAGATAAAATGTGTAAAAATGTTACTACAGATTTACACACTTGGATTTGGAATGTACCGTCAAAAACTTGCAGGAGGCATACATGCGCGCGTTTTATTAATAATTAAAATGAGTAAAATAATTAATAAGTAAATTTTACAGTAACGTATGCGCTTCAAAAAATGTCAATAAAACGGATAATCGCTAAAATATTTAACACGGCAAAAAATTTCTCAAATAAAACTAAATATTAATATATATAAACATATACAAAAGTATAAAATTATATATGATTATATATAATTTAATGCGAAATATATCCATTCATATCCATATACGCTCCTTTTCTTAAAATTATTGTTTGATGACAAGAAAAATGATAATAATAATAAGAAGAAATAAACATGAAAAACAATTAAAAAAATAATTTTACAAAGGAAAGTAACATATAAATATATAAATATAAATATATATGGACATATATAATATAAATATATATGGACACATTTTGCATATAATTATGTATAATTATATATTTTTATATGTTTTTATATAAAAATTATTTCGCGGGAGTTTTAATAATAAAATATATTTTGTTTGATATATTATACATCAAAACATTTTTGAAATGTAAATACTCGATTGTATTATAATAATAACATAGACATTTCGATTAAATACCACTGTGACTACAGAAAAACTTAATTAACGTTTTTGTACGAAATTATGATTTAAGACAGAAAAGACGCTCAATTATGCTAATTACGGCCATTTAACTATGCACTCACAGCATTTTGAAAAAAGTAAATTACAATTGCAACGCATGGTCAAACACGATGTGGTCAATCGCAAAGTGACCAACCGCAATGTGGCCAATTGCAAAGTAATCTTATTATTAATTTACGAAGACGTTCGCGAGCCCAGGCACGTCATCGTTTAAACAGGCACGAAAAATTAAAAAATGTAATTATAAATTTACGAAGACATTCGCGTGCCCCGGCAAGTGGTCCGTTTAAATGGACGCGAGAAATCTGATAATCTTATTATTAATTATCAAACACGTTTACAAACCCGGCACGTGACCGTTTAAATAGACGCAAGAAATTTAAATATCTTAATATTAATTATTAAACACGTTCGCAAGCCCGGCACGTGGTCGTTTAAATGGACGCGAGAAATCTGACAATCTTATTATTAATTATCAAACACGTTTACAAACCCGGCACGTGACCGTTTAAATAGACGCGAGATATTTAAATACCTTATTATTAATTATTAAACACGTTCGCAAGCTTGGCACGTGGACGTTTAAATGGACGCGAGAAATTTAAATACCTTATTATTAATTATCAAACACTTTCACAAACCCGGCACGTGACCGTTTAAATAGACGCGAGAAATTTAAATATCTTATTACTAATTATTAAACACGTTCGCAAGCTTGGCACGTGGTAGTTTAAATGGACGCGAGAAATTTAAATATCTTATTACCAATTATTAAACACGTTCGCAAGCTTGGCATGTGAACGTTTAAATGGACGCGAGAAATTTAACAATCTTATTGTTAATTATAAAACACTTTCACAAGCCCGGCTCGTGGTCGTTTAAATGGACGCGAGAAATCTGATAATCTTATTATTAATTATCAAATACGTTTGCAAACCCGGCACGTGACCGTTTAAATGAACGCGAGAAATCTGATAATCTTATTAATTATCAAACACGTTTACAAACCCGGCACGTGGTCGTTTAAATGGACGCGATAAATTTAAATATTTTATTGTTAATTATTAAACACGTTCGCAAGCTTGGCACGCGGACGTTTAAATGGACGCGAGAAAGTTAAATACCTTATTATTAATTATTAAACACGTTTTCACAAGCCCGGCACGTGGTCGTTTAAATAGACGCGAGAAATCTGACAATCTTATTATTAATTATCAAACAAGCCTGGCAAGTGATCGTTTAAATAGGCGCAAGAAATTTAACAATCTTATTTTTAATTAACAAAGACTATCGCAAGCTTAAAAACGTGATCGTTTAATTAGGGGCAGATTTTACAATTTTATATTTAGTTATCAAAACTATTGCGAGACCCAGCACGTGGTCGATTAAATAGGCGCGTGGAATTTAATAATCTTATTTTTAATTATAAAAACCATCGTTAAACCCGGCACGTGGTCGCTTAAATAGGCGCAAAAAATTTATTAATCTTATTATTAGTTAAGTTAACAAATACGATTGCGAGCTCCGGCATGTTTTCGTTTAAATAGGTTCGAAAATGTTAACAATGAGGTACGCACGTATGCCTTTCACGAGTCTTCGACGGTAGGAAATTGCTTTTTCAGAAATTTTAATTTATAAGAAATAATAAAATGCACGCCATGTATGCCTCTTGCGAATTTTCGATTGTAGAAAGTTACTTTTGTAAAAATTTTTAGTTATTTTTAACCGTAAATGTTCAAAATTTTTTAGCTCGAAAATTAATTTGTACATACAAAGATTTGTTTTCGCAAACGCTATTTGGACTTTTTACTCGCGCTTTTACACGATATCTCATTGTATTTGACAAATTATCTTTCCGTTGGTTTGTTTAGTTTTGTTATTTTATTATTGTAGATTTTCCTTCAATCTTTAATAAGATTGAACGAATTCCCTGTAGCCCCTTCACGCATTTAAAGCGTCCTTCGTAAGCTCTTCCGCAGTGCCACCTCCTACTAACACGGGTACTTTAAATTTATATTTTATTCACTGAAAGAAATATGTGTTAGACACCACACAAAATTATTCTCATGCGTCACATGCATTTATAAATATGAATTTAAGCATGCAATATACACGACCGTATTTAAAAGAAAACTATCCATGCTATTCGCAGATTTGCCAGAGATAAAAAAAAGAAATTTTCCTTCTCTTGCCGACTGATGACAGCCAGCGGATAAGCGTATAAGTAATTTTACGCTTTTTGAAACAATGGGCGAAACGCGTCACGAAGGGCTATTGTACTAATTAAATTAATAAAAAAATGAATTTAATATTTACTAAAATATTTACTTTGTCTCTATTTTATGCACGTAATGATACGCGCGTTCAAAAAGTAAAAAGATAACAATTAATAAAAATTTTCTATTACTCTATCATTGTCTAACACTTTTTGCGAGCGTATGATTTCTTCTCCCTCTATGTTAAGTTTAAAAATTTTTTTTAATTTTAGATGTACACACAATTTGTGCAAAATTTCCGTTTTGTCGTGGAACAAAATACTTCCGAATGTCAATAATCAATCGCGTCAACAATCAATTCATTTCGATCAACTTTTTATGTTCAAATTCTTGTAATTATTATATATAATTACAAGATATCATATTCATGCAATTATTATATATAATTTTGAACGTAATAGTATAATATGCCTTTAAATGTGAAATAATAGAGCAGACAACAATATTGAATTGTATCAAAGAGCATGGAAAAGTATAACTAAAACGAATAAATTATATAATAGTTAAAATAGAAATTCAACATTCATTATTTTACGACATTTTTGGTAATATAGAAATTCTCGAGTCTCTAGAAATTTTCTATCCAAGCCAGTAAATTTTATAATAATAAATATATTTAAAAAATTCTATGATAAGTAAAATATTGCTGTAACAATAATCGATCCACCAGAGTCGTGCAGCGACAAAATCAAATAACACGCAACACGACTTGTTGTCGATAGAAATGAATAGATTATATATTTTATGTATCTCTCAATGCTGAAATCTATTCTTATGATAAGAAACAAGTATATTATTAATTGTTACTTACCTATATCGTTGTACTCAGGTCACGATCGTCCTTCCTCGGATCTCGCTTGTCCTTCGACGAACTACGATCAATCTCCGTCGCCTCCGTCTGATGACCGATGACCTCGGTCTTCATGCTCTGATTGACGAATGTAGGCTCGATGAGAATTCGATGCCTCGATTGGACTTTGGCTGAACGCGCGCACTTATTATTTTACGCACTTAATTATACACTATGCGTATTGTTGCTGAACGCGCACTCGCTATATGTGTACTGCCGAATACGCATTCATTGTGCGTGCTGCTCGAATACTTGATCGATAGAGTTCGATTTAATTTCGAATTAAAGCTCGCGACGCCGGACACGCGCTCCGCAGTACCATCCACACGCCGTGCCAAGTCCCTACTACTGAGCGCCCCGCACCCCGCTAGCGCGCCGCGGTAGCCGTCGAGCCGCCGAGCCCGGTCTCCCCACTCTCCGCACGCGCATGCGCGCGCCGCTCAGCCTGCGGCTCGTAGCTCGCTTCGCCGCGGGAAATAATACCGCGACATTAATTCTTTTGTATTAAATTTTGAAGGGAATAATCACGCACGAAATTAAGCATATCATATATTGTACTGCGTGCTCTTCGAAAATAACGAGTATACCGACGACAATACCGTAGAAACACAGTTCGATCCACATATTACTTATTATATGTATCA